>NC_137927.1:18704752-18852252 GCF_963457725.1 Sprattus sprattus
CCGACCGCTCCCAAGGACCCTCAATCTTCTGCGACTCTCACTGAAGCCCCATCCTGGGATTGGTCCCGGAGCAGCCTTCAGCCTCCAGCCTCCAGCCCCCCTCTCACTGCTCCCTGGGCAGCACTTGTCTGGGACTTAACAGGCCGCTCCCACCCAGGCCCTGGGTCCTGAACGTGACACATGCGTGGGTGTCGCTGGCGTGTCACCTCCTGCTCGCTGAAGTATGAGGCAATTTCCTGTGAGCGGTGCATGGCGGGGAGGGGAAAGGCGTAGGGAGGTGCGGAGCGGAGCGGGTGTTGTGGAGGAGGGGGTCGGAGGGCTGGCCGCACCCCAGCTCCGCTGCCTCTCTTTGATACTGTCAGGGAAGAGTAATGGCCTTCTGCCGCTGCAGCCACAACCAAACTAATGTAGTGTGACTTCGCAGCTCCTTTCCAATGCATTTCCGCAAAAGCGAGGAAGAGAGGGAGAGAGGGAGAGGAAAGAGGACGGAAAAGGACCGCTGAGATAGAAGATGGGGGCAAGAGTCCTTCCATCCCCACAGGCAGATGAAAATACCCTGACTGTGGGCAGTGAAAGCAAGCTGTTAAACTCTCTAACCTTCAACCATAACCAGAGCCCAAACACCTGACAAGGAGATTTCGGTGATATAAATGTGCATTCCATGAAGTCTGTTTTCCCCACTGCTTGCTACCAGAACTTAGCCATCAATGGAGAAAAAAAGCACAGGCCTCCCAGACAGTTCTAACCAATGAACAGTGAGGTGGGAACCTTCCAGAATGTTTGTGAAATTGGCCAGATATTGAAGGCTTCTAGGCTGTGGGAAAAGTAGCAAGGGTTCTATTATAGGACCTGGCCTTCTAACACAATCTTCCATTCATCACAGCCGCCACATTCACACAATTACTTCATTACTGCTACAAACTCTACCAGCAACATGGATGGGCCTTCATCTTACATCCAAAAAGTTTTTACATTCCCCGTGAACAAAAGAAGTTTGGAAACGCTCTGTTGGCTGTACTGTCTCACTCACTTCCATGCCTTGCGAGGGCGCCTACTTGAACTCCTTGCCTCCCTCTTCCCGAAGACGCAAATTGCAATATAATTCTATCCAGAAATTGTAAGGTAATTACATACAATTAGAGTCTGATTAAAATTGCACAATATTGCAATTCATTAGAGTTAATTGACTCCCAGTGTCCCTGGGCCAGATGCCAGAAGCAGTGGAGATGTCAAGAGATAGTTGGATAGGGGGAAAGAACAGGGCTCCCATTCAGGCTCTCAGAGGTTCCTCCATTAGTCCCATCAGGACCTGGAGCATCAGCGCTCATTAGTGAGCTCCTCAACATCCATGAGCAATCAGGGGCCAGACGAGGACACCGCAGCTCCATGCTCTGCTCTCTGAGCCGGGGAGCCCGGGCTGCCAACACCGACCGACTGCGTGAGAACACGCGTGAAAGAGTGGGAACACGTCGGTCAAATTGCCAGAGGATGTGTTTGAAAACATGCTAGTTTTCTGGAATGTAAGTGGGGAAAAAATACATACCGGTATGTTATAAATATAAATGCAAATCCCAAAACGCACCTCCTGGGTAAGACTGCTTGTTGGCCTCTCAGACATCTCCCACTTGAGCTTGGCTACTGTCTCCTCTGAATTTTGTACCTGTAAGAGGCAAATAAACAAATCATTCATCTCCACTATGTCTGTCAAGAGCATAGGGAACACATTCACCCCATTATGGATAGAGATGGACTACAAGATTTGTTCTGCTTTATAAATAATATTGTACCGTTTTTTTTTTTTTTTTTTAACAGAATGAGAGCTCTCAAGGTTAGAACATTCGGGGCACATTCGGCACACTTTGATGCCTTCCAATATTTACTCCTCTTCTGGGCCACTTCTGTGGAGCACCCAGACCAATGTCACAGAACAGGACTGAAGTTCTGCTGGAGTTTCAACAACATTGATTGTGAGGAGTGACCACCTCAATCAAGCCCTGACACACCAATCCTTCAGCCCAGTGTGAGCGAGCATAATACAAAAACAGTGGGCTGATTGGATGGCCAGGGAAGACTAAGAGCGTTGAGCCACGAGTTCTTTGTGTATCTTTTTTTTTTTTGAAGGGGACTGTGATATGAAAAAGGGGGGCGACAGGTGCAGGAACATTAATTAAGTGTGGTGCTGGTGCCTTGGATAAGGCTGTGAGAGTGACCGTGGCTGTGAAGAGAGTGAACTGCCTAAAGAGGGGAGCCGCTGTATATCACGGTGTGCTCAAGAGCTTATCTGGTTGATTTTAAAGAAGATATGCATGGAGGTATACATGATCAAATACAGTGAAGTAATGATTTTCGAATGAATCCTGGAAGGCCAGTCCTGGCTGAGAGATGAGAATAAATAAAAATGACAGGAAATTGCAAAATGACCTGCGCACTCAAGAGATATGGTCTGGCTGAACTCAAATAGCTGATTGGATTTCACATGGCCAAATCATTTACTGCACAGAACTCCATGGTCTCTGCATTAAGCATTCGTTCACATCAAAGGTAGCAGACTATGTTGGGAAAAGTGATGTCTAATGCATGCTTGCAATGTACCATTCTTATTTGGTCAGACCTAATTAAACATGCAGTGTTACATATGTGTTTCATAGGTCTCATATAAACCAGGTTTTCTGTATGGTCGGTTGTGTGTGATACCTCCTCGGTGAGTTCCTTCACTCGGCTCTGGAGGTGGTGGACCTGCTGCAGCTGCCTCAGCTTGTCCTGGTCCTTCTGCGAGATGTCCTGGTGCAGCTCAGTGATGGTGTCCTGCAGCTCCTGGATCTGAGCTTCACGCTGTCGCTCCGCCACCTTACACAGCACAGCCATACATGCACACATGCAGATCAGCAGGCCACCCCACAACTCCAGCAATGGTTGAACAGTAGAGGCTAAAGGTCAATGGAAACCTACTCATTCATTAATGGACTTAGTGCTGGAAGCTTGGTGCTCCATTTGAGTTAACTAATGCCCTCTAAAACTGTATTAGCATACGACCGTATTAAAACACATCTCAGTACTGAGAATAACACTTTAATAATTAAACTAATTAATTCACAAAGGGAATCATTATCATAGCATGTGCATGTCTTTATCCATAAAAATAATGATTTACAGAGTAGGAAAAGTGGATGGATGGGTAAGATCATCCAGACGACCTCTGAATATCTGTACCTATTATCACTCAACTTGAGCAGAAAAGTGCTTAGCACAACAAGCACGAGTTCAGGAGACACTCAAGGAAGATGATCAAAAGAAGTGCCTACAAATTAGTGAGGAAAAACAAATGCAAGCCTTTTGTGAAAGAAAACACTCCTCACTGAACATTTAAGTTTGAAACTAAATAATATGGTGCTCGGAATACTTGTCATAAGTTGGGGCAAAACCCACAATAGCTATGGAGTACCTCTGCATGATAAATAATCTATTCAAATTGTATTCCAACCTTCTGTACCCTTCCTCCAGACAGAGGTTAAACTGTGGGTATTTCTCCATCCGGGGTTTACTATATGCAGTTGACAGTGCAATTTGGTCATAATTTTAGTACAAAGTAATGGTGCATATATGTCAGAAATTGAAATGGTTCAAGGATGTTCTTCAGCACCCCCATCACACAAAGATCCTCGAGAGTGGTAGAGGAGCAATATCGCATGTTGTACCAGGGCACACACTTCTGACAGAAGTTACATATCAATTGTCAGGGAAATGCTTGGCTGAGGGCGAGTGTTCCAGTGGTGCTTGTAAGTGAACTGCAGGGATTGTCTGAATGCATTTTCTATAGCTAAATTGGCCTCGGCAATTGTGGGTCACGGTGTAAGAGAGAGGGAGAGAGAGGTCAATCACTGAGAAGCAGCTGTGTCACAAAACAATGGTGCTAGGCTTTGGATTTCAGCGAAACACACATCAAGCTACTTGAACCACTCTGTTAACAACACAATACCCAGAGGTACACAAAAGGGCAGATGCAGCCTATTAGCACAGCACAGACTCTGGCAATGCATTAAACCATACAATCTGTCAAGTGCACAATAATCTGAGCTATTATATTGTACATGAGAAGCATGGAGACAGCCTCTTAATATGATTACTTCAGGATGAAAACTGAATGCAGGCGTTAATTAATGCAAAAAAATCCTACCCTGATAAACCCACTTCTGAACCCACGTTCTGAAATACAGAAAGCTTACTAAATCAATTTCTTTAACACCTGGATTGAGCCTCGACTTTAATTACAATGTTATGCTGATAGGAGAGCATAGTTCTTGCCATATTGACTCTAAAATGCAAAGTCACCCATTTTAATCGAAAAGTAATTGTTTGTGGATCACATGCTAAACCGTTGGCTTTTCATAATTGTTAATAAGAAATGTAGTTATTTCGTGCTAATTAGAACACATCGTTATTGATGTAAGGTATATTTCAAGATTGCAGTGTGGTGTAGGCTACTAGGCTCCACACACCAACAGTACACAAGCTGCCCCGAAACAACACACCAACGTACACAATCCTAATTGCTGAAACGTTAAAAAAAAAAAAAAAAAAAAACCTTCCGTGTGAGCATGTAACAACAGAAGTCCGGTTAAAGGCAAAGCACAGACTGAACAGCAGACTGCGGGATCTTGGCAGCAACGATGAGGGCGCTCTCGCACCACTGCTCTTTGTTCGATCACCTGCCTGAGCCTTGTCTCAACCAACATGTCTTTATGATAGATCCACGTTTGCCTGAAACATGTCACGCCTTTCGCGGATTTGCATTGACATCATGTCGACCCGTTATACTGTTGTGGGTGATGCCCAATCCTTGCAACGTGCTAATACCGTCCACTAAAGCCTTTTAACTTTGAGGGATTAAATGTTCGAGGTTTATATGAACATTCTTTATTCAATTGCAGAGCTCTCGGTTTATAGACTACTATATATTTATGTTTAATAACTGAGAGTGCAGTAGAGTATGTTTGTGAAATACATTTAAAATACAAGTTAGTCTAACACTGCGTGATATTTAAACTGTGATAGAAATTTTTAAAATGTTCCTTGGATAAATGTGCTGAGTATGTGTTTGCTTTGGTAAAATGTGGTTTCCATTAATTTTTTTGAATGTAATGTCGAAATTGTAACATTCAAATAAAGGTAGCATATTGTGTGTCATATCTTCCTGCGTTCATATCTTGAGTACAAGCACTGCACAAGCTGCAGGGCATTTGATAACAGTGGCACTGTCAGTGTGCTTGGTGCAATACCAGGAGTTTGTGAGAGAAAGTGGAGAAGTACGGATGTGTGTGTGTGTGTTGGGTCCAGGATGTCTCCCACCCTCTCCTTTACCCTGTTGACTGAGCAGAGGTTGAGCTGGCCTGGGTAAAAGGCCAGGCCTCACAGTGTCATCACACAGGTGCTTTGAACACAGACGGTGCTGCTGCTGGGACCCCTGATGCACCACTTCTCTACCTCCCTCCCACCCACTGGCAAGGGTCAGCTTTGAACCTGTTTATTTGCTAACTCTTGACCACACAAGCAAGACCTTTCTGGCTCTTGTTTGGATGTGTGTGTGTGTGTGTGTGAGTGTGTGAGAGAGAGAGAGGGAGAGAGAGACAATGTAATGTAAGAGTACGAGTAGTATTTAATATTTTCTGCTTATTCAATAGCTAGTGGGTCTAATATCGATTTTGAAGTTGTAGTCCTCTTCCTAAAGAGTAAAATCAATTGATGTGTCTAAGACAACTATACAGGTGCAGGTTTATAGGATCCGTTCTCAATTGATGTCTAGCACATTATTCAGCAATTGCAAAAAGCTAAAGGCTCCTTATATTTTCCCTTCTGGACCTGAAGGTAATTTTTGTCTGACGCTCTGGTGCGTGTGAGAGAGAGAAAGAGATAGAGAAGGAGAGAGAAAGAGAGAGAGTGTGTGTGTGCTTATGTGTATGACGAGAAAAAAAATCTGTGTGCTTTTCCTGTGTATGCACACCCTTTCATCAGCCATGCCGTGCTCTGGTGCGTCCGGGTGCAGCCGTGCCTTCCTGCCTCATCCTGAGCGCGTGCCGGCTGGGTGCTGGGCTTGTAAAGGGGTTCTTACCCGCTACTCATTATCCCTGACCCTGCTGCTGGTGCCTCAGCGCTCCCGACCGAGAATGTTTGCTCGTCCTCCTGCACCTTTGATCCCTCACCCCTTCAACAAAACAGCACAGGCAGGGAGGGCCGCCTAAATTAGCCACTCCGGCCTCAATCAGGGCACGGAACCCTCATGTAGCGCTGGGTAGCGCAGAGGTGTGCAGAAGGCCTAGATGCACTTATGAAAGGAGAGAGAGAGAGAGAGAAAAAAAAAAGAGATGGATATAATAAAGTATTCTCCAATATAATTAACCAAAACAAGCTGGAGGCAGGCAGGCATGGGCTCTTCAAAATAAAGGGAGTGAAAGGGGGGGGGGGGGGTCAGACACACAGGTTTCATCCAGCTATTTCAGTTAAAGGTTCTTTGTTATCTGCTGGCACCCCAAAAGAGGACTCCTAAAGACTTGATCTTCAGGAGGTTTGGATTGCGTCATTAGCATGCTAATTGCGACCTCACCTACCAAATGAAAAGGAGGGAGAAAAAGAAAAAAAAGTGGAAATGGACTGAAAGAAAAGAGGAGGGGGAAATGGCATGTGGTGAGGGGGGCTTTGTTCTGGTGGAGAGGAGGGATTTTTCCGTGAGATAAAAATAAGCCTTTTTTGTGCAGAATGATATTATATCTGTGCAATTTCGCCTCCGACGACGATGCAGAGTTCTCAGTGTATCCCACTGAACTGAGGCAACCTTCTGCCCCATACTGCAGCAGCTGCAAAGCAAACTCAAGGTTAGGGCTGCAACTTGCCTCATAATGGTATTATTCATCACAGGTGAGCTTCATAAAAGCCTGATTACAAACACACACACACACACACACACACACACACACACACACACACACACACACACACACACACATACATTCACTCATGGCAACCTCCCACATCTCACATAAATGAGTTCCATATCTGCTCTTCCAAAGCCAGACAGACAAAGCCCCCTTCCTCTGGGGAAAAGTGGAGGGAACTCAAGCACACTGGATTGTTTCCGTCCACTTGGTATCATCCTAAAGAGAATGCAAGGATTTGCAAATACAGTGTTGGTCTTGAGCTGATGTGCTCCTTGCTCGACTGGAAAGCATGTTTTTATTTATTTGTGTGTGAAGCCGCAGCTCAGTGGAGAAGTCTTCTGGCCTTTGGGCATGTTCAGTATCTAATCGTGTGAACCCTTAGCCGCAAGGCTTTGTCGATGCTGGAGCCAATAGTGAGAGGAGAGCTCAGCACCAAATGACAGGAGGGTTATCAGAATGGCTGTCATCTCTTTTCACTGTTCTCCTGCACTGCAGTGATCTGCCCTGTCTTTTCAACACACAAGGGAAAGTGTTTGGCTTAATGTCAATGAGCCATATCTGCTTAAACACCCTCACACACCCGTCAGCTTCTTTACCACCCCCCCAAAAAAGAAACCCCCACACATACACACAAACACGGACACACATACACACCATAAATGCCAGAGGTCACTCCTTTTATTCAGTGAGAAATCAAAATGATAATGATGCCTTATTAAAAATTCTATTTGGAAGAGCACACAGGCTACATCAAAAGGTGCTGACACTCGGGGGGGGCAGAGTGGGGGCTAGTGATGGGGCTCACGGATAACCCACATCAAAGCTACAGAGCTGGGGAGGGGGGGTGGCTGGAGGGGGGCACACGCAGTCTGTGTGCTGAGGCTGTTTTCGGGGGGGGGAAGAGTGAAAAATATATCCAGTACAATTTCGATAATGCATTGACATTCAGACGTGGGTTATTTACGGCAAAAAGAAAGCCACTCCGGCACACTGTGAACAGCCTGAAACAAGCCGATGCAACGGCAGTAGTTTGGGTGAATTAGAAATGATAGCCCAACCGGAAAAAAAAACATGGGGGGAAAAAAATAAATAAAAGAAAATAATAATAAAAAAGTCCTCTAGTGGACCATTAATGAATATGTGCTGAACACGCACACTTCACCAGACAATGGGGCGGTGGGGGATTACCAAAAATTGGGATGTCCGCTCACGGGCCCCAACGCCAAAAGCCAGTGCAGTCAACCTTTTAACATGGCGCTGTTATCCGATCGCAGTCCTGCAGCCACTTCACCGCTTTCCCCGTTTAAAACCATTCCCAGTAAACCCTTTCACACAGACCCATTACCAGGCCTCTTCACATTGATTCACACCTGCATTAATCTAGGGGGAGCTTATTTAGGAAGGTAACTGACACTATCTGCTCTGGGGTTCAGGGCTACATTTACACTGTCTGGAACCACACTTCCACAACCACAGGTCCTCCACTGGAGACTCTTAACTTGGTTGTCTTTGTGTTGCTGCTCAATGGAGAATGAGGGAAAGAAGTAAAGATATAGATACACAAGACTAAGTTTCATGAATTCCAATTAATTGAGGAAGAAGAAAAAAATATGAAATAGGGTAGACAGAACGAGAGAGAGAAAGATGTGCCCCCTTCATTCAATCTGGTCTTTTGCTCAAAGCCATGCCCTTTTCAACTATTAATGGCAATCAATAAAGCAATAACCACAAATGAACAGCACTATACTCTACGAACATGTTTATTTATGAGGGATTAGCAATCCAATCAAATGAAATTAAGATCTAAAAATTAAAACCTTATCAACAGATTCCCCATGCATTATTGATACTAGAAAAGTGATGGTCAATAGATTGACATTTAAGAAAACTGAATCATGGGACCATATATATATATAAAAAACTGCACGCACAACAGTTTCAAAGCTACATGTATCGGCTGAATGCCTACCTTTAAAGTAATAAAACCAATGATCTGGATCAGTACTCCACTACATGGAGAACAGACTGATACAATGTCCCTGTCAACCATTTCTCATATGCAGGCAGGGCTGGTGGACTGACTGCTAAATTCAGTATAAAACCTGACCATGAAAGATGTGGCTATAACTCCTGTCCCTACATTCATTTTCCAATTACCCACCGCATTATACTTAAATTATATTTTAATAATAGAGATGTGATTCACTCAGGGTTTCACTGGAGCTTTATGAAACCAGCAATGCACTTCCTTGATTTGTTATACAAAAAACAGCATTCTTCATCCAACTCTTATTTCATTAGTTATTCAATGAATTTCCGATTAGGATGAGAGTTGAGAGAGCAAGAGAGACAGGGTTGAAAAGAGAAAGAACAAGAGAGAGAGAGAGAGAGAGATGCATAGCATATATTATGGCTCTTTTCATCATATTCAGTGATGAGTGGGAGAAGGAATGTATTGCTATGCTGTTATGCTGGGCTGTACCTGGGCCTCTTTGTTGAGGGCAAGGGGATGCAAAGACAACTACTAGAAACAGGAAGGGCTCATATTACTGTAGCGGCACGCAAAGACTAAGCTCAAACAGAAAGCAAAGGGGTCAGGAGCCTCCATTTCCTCTCTCTCTCTCTCTCTCTCTCTCTCTCTTACCTGGACAGAGGGAATGGGAGGCTGTGAGGACCTTCCTATTCACATAATTTCTCAATTATTTCTCATTCATGTTCTCTCTCTCTCTGGTCTTCCCTGGCCAGCTAAGGCCGTACCACAGAATATCATATCCAAGAAAAAAGCTGAACATCCGTCTGTGATCACTGATGCATTTCTAAGCAGACGTCATTATTTTTTCAGACACTTTTCTTCCTTCTTTCCTTTCGTTCTTTCCCCTTCACTCTCTTGCCCTTTTTGTTGCAATGTACAGGAAAGCCTCTCTGCCGCTCCCGGTGGTCTGGCCTCTCCTCCTCTCTTATGATCTCATTAGCATCCTATCTCCCACTGCCTGCTGGGGGAAAGAGCATTGCTATGCACTTTCAGTCTCTCGGACCCTTCTGCGGATGGAATTCATTTGGCCTTTCGCTGCGCTTTTTCCAGCCGCCTCCTTTCTTTGGCCTGATTTGGCTTAAAGAGCCGGCCGTGGCTACTGTCTGGCCACAGTTATTAGAGATAACCAGCATTATAGAAATATAGGCTGAGGGACTGAGCAAACCTAGAGGAAATAAAATTAGTTTTTTAAGCCAAGAATTATACGTTTTTTTTTTTGTCTTACTATGCCTGAATACTTGTATGTCATTGATGGCTATGCATGTTTGCAATTTTTTCAGATTTATATAGCAGGACAAAACAATAACCTTGGTGGTATTCACAAATTTGGTAGCCTGACGATGTCATACTCATAATTCTAGTCAGAATATGGGTCTGATACTGAACCATTGGGCTGTGATTATGGGGCGTGTTTCAACGAACCAGGAAAGAAAATGCCTCTTCGCTGAATTGGATACCTAGAACCAATCAGAGCAACATAGTATTACCATCTGATAGATTAAACTTTTACCTGATCCCGTAGGAAGGACGGCAAAAACATCTTTTCAATCAACAAATGCCTTGATCGCGTTTCTCTGTTCCTCTTTCAAAATGAATGCGCTGTCAATATCTGTTGAGATATGCCTGCTCACGTTACTTAATTAGCACTCAAGGCTAGAAGCTACCATTTGTTTCGATGTTTTTTTTGTCTACGCATTAGCATAACCTATCAATAATGGTCGAGAGTGCTTCAGTTAAGAGCTACTATCTTCGGCAACATTCGTGTTGCACATACACAACTAACCGAGTCAATGTAGACATAAAAAAAGTCGTGTAGATAGCTAAAATCATATCAAATATGTCCCACTAAGCTCCCGATACGGCGCCATCTTTGTTCGATGTATATTCTATCTATCATCAGGTCATCTGTCCATCAACGTATACGGCCCGCCCTTACAATTTGATTGGTTAAGATTGCTTTTTCAACTTTTCTGAAACGTTTAATCTCTCCCAACTAGCTCAAGTCCAGACTGAATCTCCCAGACCAAAAATGTTGTGGGCGGAGTTCAGGCTGGTATCCAGGCTACAAATTTGGTGGACTTTGTTTATTATGCTCCCATACCATCCTTAGAGCATGTGTGTGTGTGTGTGTGTGTATGTGTGTGTTTGTGTGTGTGTGTGTGTGTGTATGTGCGTGCACAGGGACACTTGTGTTGAATAATATGGTTCTGTTTTAGCCTTACTAAAACAGTGTCTATCTCAGACCAATATCAGCAGTGACTGGACATAGTAAATGCACATATTCAGTAGTGTTGAAACATTTCCACACCGAGCAAACGGAATATATCTGCTGAGCTCGTCTCAAGGTGATGCCAAGGACCCAAGTGCATCCTAAGATGTATGCATTGCACGGACCATGCATTATAGTTCAAGGGTATGTTTCTAGCTGTCAAATTTCTTACTGTACTGCGGAAAGCAAGACCGCAATCACCAATTACCCTGGGAAGACTGAGTGGAAAGAGAGAAAGTGGAGGAAAGGACAAGAGAGAGAATAAGATTGCAGGAGGGGGGTGTGGTGGTAGACGGAGAGAGTGTGAGAGAGAGAGAGGATTACATTTTGGGAGACGAGTGAAATGAGAGAGCGTGTGTGAAGGAGAGAAAAAAAACGAAAGAGTGATGGAGATTGTGTGAAAGAAAGAGAGAACAAAGCAGTCTGAGAGAGAGAGTGGCATGGCTGCCTGGCCTGTGAGCTGGTGGTGTGGGCGGGAGCCCTGCAGAGGACTGTGGGGTTTGACGAGGTAGGGCTAGCTGAATGATATACAGTAGCGGCCACGGGCGAGAGCTGTCCATTAGTTACGGGGTCTCTGTAATGCTCGGCTCTAGTACATTATTTTCAAATGCATCAGTCAGCGTCACCGCAGCACAGATAAATTCTAATGCCTGGGATCTGTAATGCATACTCTCCCCGCTGCTATATTACACTGCGGGTTAGAAGGGCAGCAGGGGAGAGGGAGGCAGAAGAAAAAAAAATGTAATTCATTTTTCACTGCAGCCAGTATTCCTCCCATTAGCTTCAAACGTGATGTAAGTTATGGCGTTTAACGAGCGCCTTTAGCCGCCGGAGCACACAGCACACAATGCGGCAGGATGGGGTGAGAGGAGGAGGCCAGCTGGGATGAGGGCCACGGGGCACCCCAGACCCCTGAGCCCAGGCATGATAACACAGACAAGAACCAGAGCAGTGAGTCACCAATCATTAAACAAACATAAGGTAAAGTACAGAGGAGAAAAAAAACATAGCTACAGCTGACCATGCATCCTGCAACTCTGATCGTAGAGACAGGCATGAATATGCTCTGCTATCAGACAGAGGGAATTGAAAAGGCGTGTGATGAACAGAAGAGAGAGAGAGAGAGAGAAAGAAAGAAAGAAAGAAAGAAAAAGAAAGAAAGAAAGAAAGAGGAAAGAAAGAAAGAGAGAAAGAAAGAGAGAGAGAATGGCGTCTAAGTGGAGCAGTCTGCATTGAGATGGCTGGAGTGGTGCCATGTTAGAGGAGAACCATGGGAGGACCCTCACCCCAGCAAGCCAGACGATTTGCCCTGCTAGCACACACTAAGAAAGGAGCTCCCACCTTTGCCAATCACATGTCATGGCAGGAGGGGGGAGGTGCGGCCTCTGCGACCTTTAAAACAGCACTGGGAAGCACTTCCTGTGTCTCAGGCCTGCGGGGGAGGAACCCAAGTTCAGCTCAGAGGCTCGCTCCAACCACAGAGCAACCAGACAGCTTGCATCTCACACACGCATATGCACATACACACACGCATACACACACGCATCTACGCACGAACAGCACTACTGTCAGACACCATGTAGTGTGTGTGTGTGTGTGTGTGTGTGTGTGTGTGTGTGTGTGCCCATGAAGTATTTGTGTTCATCTGTCCTCATGTGGGAGTATGTGTGTGTCCATTCACAGCACAACACAACCAAGCTGCTTTGGCAGTTTATTACAGCACAGTCTGTGACTGATGACACAGACTGACTGCTTAGACTAATGATTCTCCCTCATCTTAAAGAGCTCAGCCACTTTAATTCACTCACCTCCGTTCTATAAAGAGGGGAAAAAATATAGGGAGAGATTTGCACAGATTTGGGTTCAAGATAACCAGTCTTTTCAATCAAGCGGGGCAGCCTGAGGTTTCGGTCTTGTGGCATAAATCTTCGCATAAATTATTGACAACTGACTAATTAGCTTTGCACTTTTAAGCCTTTTCCTTAGTTTGGGCCCCATTTTAAATATGCCCAATCGATGGCCACTCTAATGCCCCATCATCTTCTGCTGCCTACAAGTCTGAACCCATGGCTCGGCGCATCTATCATGCACTAATTGAGACTCTTAGCCAAATTACCATCAGCTTTAGCACTTTTTAAAAATTAAACATCATCAGATAATCATAAATTATGGTCCTTATATCTTAATGCAAAAATCAATTGGTATTAAGTCATGCCTGGCCCAACCATACCATGTTCAAATGCATGACCTCCTGGCTTAAATGAAAAGGGCTCACCACTCTTAAAAGTTTGTATATAACTTTAGCAATGGCTTTTAAAACTAGAGCACAATATCGTCTCGATACACTCCTGCCAAAGCTATGTCAGGCCAATTGGCTTTGGAACTGGGAACAGCAATTCACTGAAAGAACTGACCACACATGCTGGTGGTCTGTTAATACATGGCTGCATTCCAACAGACATGTGCTCCACTACCCTTTTCTCACCCATTCAGCTGCCTCCAGGCTAAATGAAACAATACGGACAGCCTGAGTGCAACCATCATGTCATCTCGCGCCTTGTCCCATCATGCAACAGCGCTGTTTACTAGGCAGAGAAGCTTAGCAATTTCACTCAGATGAATTATGGAAAGGCATACAAGCTGCTGTTAATTACCCCCACCCCATGTGAATTATTCAGCTGGCCCGTTTATGCTGGTGTTTATGGCATGCGTGTACTTAACATAACTGCCTAACCAAGCGTTGGGCTCCCTCAGGGCAACTGTGCATCTCTGGATTCAACACACATGCAGGAAACTGAGTGTCGTTTACGTATGTGTGTGTGTGTGTGTGTGTGTGTGTGTGTTTGTGTGTGTGTCATCCACATGGTGAACATGCTAAGTACAAGTGGTGGTGAGAATAAGGGCACACATCCAGATGGGTGTGCCACTGATTCTAGGCTACTTCGTGAAATTATGAATGCAGTGACCTATGAAAGGCCATTTAAGTATTATACAATTTTTTTATGGGAGAAAATGTATTGTCAATAGTGTGGAAGTGACTTTTCATTTTGTATGCGACAGACAGCATTTTAGGGTTACAGCACGTACTCCCTAAGAGAGAATGAATGGGGTTATATTTCTTAAATATGTCTATTTTTTATCCCTCTGCTACCAGCAAAAAATAAGAGACTACAAAGCAAGTCACCTAGCTTAATGCGTCACCAATTTCACAAGGTTAGCAGTGATTGCAAGTGTTCTCACACCACCCTTTAAGTCATCTTAAGTAAACTCATTGGTAACCTAAGGATTTGATAGTCAAAATCTGTAAAATAATCTAGTAAAATAAATCAGATGTTTTAGGCGCTTTTAGAGCTGTAACGTTAAGTTTCATAATAAACCCCAGGGTATGAGTTAAGAGTTGTCTGTAACCATGGATACCACTCTAGAGTCCTTCGTGTTGCCTCAGACAAGTGACACGTTGTAGTCCATTCTTCTTCTGCTTTCGCATCTTCATAGCCATGTCTTTACTTTTACAAGAAGTTGGTATTTAACAATTTGCTGTAAAATACCAACTGATAACCACATTTTAACTCACCAAAGCATTTGCCTAGGTTTTGTACTGCTGTCGTTTCGCTCACACCATTTTTTTTTTGCCGATTTTGCAAAAAACATTCATTTTTCCATAGGGATTTTTTCTTTGGATCCTGGTGCTAAAATGCTAACACTAAAAACTACAAACATCAGGTCGACTCTCATACCCTATTGCAGCATTCTATACCAGAGGTAAACTTTGCAACACATCTTATCAATGTCATGAGTGCATCAAAAAGATGAGACTTTAATGTGTTTATGCACGGTTAAGTGTTTTGTGCTACTCACTTTAGTTTGGATCTCCTGATGAGACAGAGACATGTCTCTAAGCTGCTGAAGTAGAGGCAGCGGAGACGCCTCCATGTTGTTATCTTGATTATCTACACACACTAGGAATTAAAGCACAAAGAAGAATTAGGTTAAACCAAGCACTCGGATTCATCATCTACCACTTTGAGTATGTTCACAGCATGTCTCACATATTATCACTTCTAAAATATTTATTAACCATATTTAACCATAATGTGCTTTTACTTAGACTAGTTTACTCAGACTTTGTATTCATGTGTGTGTTTGTTTTTGCCAGAGACAGTAAACCTTAGGGGTCGCCGGGGCTGTGCAATGCCAAAGCTGCCCTTATCAAGAGCAATGACTAGCAGAGCTCCACTCTTCACCGTGAGAAATTGTGCTCCCAAGGACCATGGCCTTATCAGCATATCAAGCATCAAGGTGGCTAGAAGAGTGATGACTGCTTATTGTCATTTTTACAGTGACTGAATATATCTATAGTCACAGAATAAATTTCAAAAAAGTTTGGTAGTCCTACAGAGATAGAAAGACAGGGAGATTGAAGGGGAAAGAGGGAGACAGAGAAAGAGAAACAGGGAGAGAGAGGAAGAGAAAAAACACATCAGTGCTTGCAGTCAGGGATAAGACACATGATGAGTGGGCCAGTTCACGTGGAATAAACAAATCAATCATGTGTGATAAGTGTTTGGGCTTTATCAGGCTAAGGCAAGGCCAGAATCACAAGTCCTCCAGGCCCAGAATACTGCTGCAACCCTTCACTGTGGTTAACCCAAGTCAGAAAAAAAGCCACAAATTATTGGAGAATTATTCAAGACAGAATGAGGAGGATTTTATACAAGACAAAATGGAGGCTTGTAAGCAACTATGTAACAATTTCACCGTAAAAATAACAGCTTCAAAATTATTTTGGTGGTACATCAACTTATAATATGGAGAATGGCATCTGTGCCACTGCCATAGCGTGCCAGGTACGCCTGGTATCATACAGGCACGCCTGGTATCATACTATGTAACTTTGGTCGACGGGCGCAAGGTACGCAATGCATTATTATCTTATGCAACAACTAGACCCATCTGCTAGCTATAAGAAGCTAGTGCAGCATTCTCTGTATCATGGCAGAAGCAACAAAGACACCGAAAAAAGACAATTGTCAGAGGAAGAGAAAGAGAGACCGAGCAAGAGACCGAAAACAAGGCTCACTCTCGGACTGGCTTTTACTCTTTGGAGAGAGCTAAAAAAGAAGTCAGATGGAGAGCTGGGCTTCTTTCTGTTGGAGTAGTCAGTTATAACTTAGAGGCTGTCTTGGTATGTCTTCTGTTGCACTTACTTGATGTTTGGCTGTCAACTCGCTAGTTTTTCATCATAAACATCTCTGTCAATGTTATTTATGAAATAATACGACGATGGGCTGTAACCTTTTCAGTGTCATCCCTGTCTCACAGAGATATGTAGTTTTGTCCAGAGTCATAGACCTAAGGCCTGTCTCAGCTAGCATCCAAATAAATTCATCTCACGCCAAAAAGTTTGATCAGTCTTTGTTAAGCTCATGCCAAATAGGCCATGGAAGTTTGCAAACTTGAAAACCTAGCTCAGCTAGCTTGTAATAAATGACACTGTCCAATGTATATTAAGCACAATATCTGTGTACAATGTATATGAAGCTGAAAACAGGAGCAGTATTTCAGCAAATCTAAAAATACTTTTTTTTGTTATTCTTTTGGCTATGTAAACATTTTTCTCTAATGTCACAATATATAAAACCATGCAGTCATATTTGTGTAAAATCTTGTAATATTACTCTACCTTGTCAGTCAAAATGTTTCTTCAGCTTCTACCTTTGTCTTTGCCTGTTCCATATCCTTCAACAAATACACTAGCAGCAGCTCACTTACAATCATACATAGTCATACATGAACTACGAGCAAATAAGTGGTTGAGCAACGTATGATGGCCAGTATGGCATTTATAGGTTAGCATTATTCATGGCCAGGGATTATTTGTAAATATGTGATTTTTAGGAGCTCCTATTCAGCATGCCAAAACAAAACCATCAAAGCTGACAGAAAATACTGCCATTCTATGTCTTCTCATCTGCGGTTTTTAGTCAATTTAAATTGGACTGGTTGATTTCCCCCCTTGGTGTGATTCTATTGGTCAGGTGTGAACCCAGTAATAGCACTTGGGTGCAGAAAAAAACAACCGCACCGAGACCCTTGAGAGGAGGTGGTCAAGGTCCTAGACGAACTCTGGAGTGGTGGAGTGGTTTGTTAGTGGTGGGAACGTGATCGGACCTTGATCTGACCCAACTACCAGGTGTACTCTGCACTAAACGACCAGAGCAAATATACCATAGGGGTGGAAATTTCACTGACAGAAATACTTACCATACTTAACCGTTTTACTCTACTACACCCATTTGGAAGTCAATGGGGAGCATGAACATAAAGGATGGTGTGCAAGACAAAATGGGCCGAGACAAAACACGGCTGTGAGTGGAGGTCTCTTTCAAGCAAAACTTCACTAAATAATACCAAACCTACCTGAATCATAGGTTGCTACTTTGAGATTAAAATTATGAATAATATTTTCAAATGGATTTCAAAATTTGGCACTGAATACAGATCCAGTGGGCACAGTGAGTCATTCTCAATAGTGGGAGTAAGTTATACAATCCCAAAGGTTTTTCTTAAGGGTCACTTGAACAAGAAGCACTTAAACTTGGTTTTGTGATTATGAGGTAGGCAGAGAAGGGCAAGGCTATGCCTTTATAGAAAAGCAAGGAGAGCCAACAAAATATCCACATGCTCTTCACAGGGTGTAGAACTACACAATAAGCACTGTGTAAGGAAGCACAAGGTACATTGTTTGTATGCAACATATACAGGTTGAGGTTAAATGCAAAATAAACAGCATTTCTCTCCAACTCAATACTTATAAACTCCCACTCATTACACTCATTTGGCCAAATTGTAGTTTCACATCCTACTGTTATTCAAGCCGATTTCTGGTTTGAGGGAGAGCGTCCTCTTAACTCAAACTGCCATTGACTTAGATGATCAAATTGCACAGTATCTATACCAAAGTGTGATCTTATTAACTAAACAAATGACCCCCCCCCCCCCACATAAGACCACTAAGAAGAAGTAAAGTCATCAGAGGCTCTTCTCATCTTACGTGAGGCTGTGCATGCATTTTCAGTAGTGTCTACTCATTAGTTACAATAGGCACTATGTCCACCACTGAAGGGTTAAAGACAAGATAAGATATAAGAAACAAATATGTTGGTATGGATCACAAATAACAAATAAATGAAATTCAAGTTACATTAAAAAAAAGACAAAGTGATTTGCTGTGTCACAAAGTTATTTTCTATTTTTATCTCATGTCAAAGCCTACCAACTTTCACTCAGGCAGTTTTTTAAATACAAAAAATAGAGCTTTTAGACACACAGCATCAGAGGGCACTTTTAAAAGTTGCTTGGTTTTCCATTTTGCCAGAAACGCATTTTTAACCTTTTACAGTCAATAGCCTAGCTTTAGATTCACTAAAGATGTCGTGGCTACATGTGCCTGAACTGCTACAATGCTGACTGTTTACAGAGAAAACACACATTTCCATATAAAATGTTTGGATTTGTATGCATAATAATGTAAGAAATTACTAAAACCTTGTTCTCTAATGTCTTTACCTGCAACTTGGCCCATTTTTATCATGGTTTGAAAACACTGCAACAATCAAAACCTCAGGCAACTAGTTTAAGAAATGATCCATTGTGAGCCAGCTAACAAAGGCCTTTGTTGTGTTGCATTAGAACCCTCAATCAAGTTCACACTAACGTAAAGTCACTTTTCTTTTTGCATTATCGGGCAAATAATGAAATTCACCCCAAAAACTTGATGAGGTATCATGAGGTTTTATTCTCCCTTAGCAGTCCAGAGACAAAATCTTCACTTTGGTTCATTGACAACTGGAACATGAAAAGATCAATTCCCACAGCAGGATGTGATACACACACAGTGCACCAGTGAATTACAGCAGCATAATTAAGAACAGTACGAACACTTCATACAATTACATCTATATCTTTGGTAAATATCACATTTTTTTTACCAGTTCAACTCTGATTTGAATCACACTTATTATTTCAGTTTAACACTTCCAAACATGATCTCATTCACGCAGATAAAAATAATTTCTTACAATTAGGCGCATGTGCCTGCCATCCGTCACCTTTCTGAATATTCACAGGACTGCATTTAACCGCTCATTAGCTTGCATGCAAATTATAAGATGTCGTGATGCATACTTAAAACGACAGCTTAACGGATATGAAGGGGGAAAAAAAAACTATCTTAATTAAAAATTCCTTAAATAAAACCTCACATTCACTCCGCTGATTTGCAAAAAATGCAAACAAAAGAAAATGAAGTCCGCAATCAGAGCAAGGCGATGAATTAAAAGGAAGCAGATAAGGATCTCTGAATGTTAATTAACAGCGGTTGCCACGGGAACTCAGGATGTAGTAGCCTCTGCAGCAAACGCCAGAGTGCGGCAGCCAGTTCTTGTGACTTTTCACACTGCGAAGAGTCCGTTGCGGAGAGTCCGACATACCAATACATCTTAGCTATGAAGAAGTGTTCCCAAGCAATGAGTCCAGAGGAGACAGCCTGAAAGCCCAAGCCTCATCCCATATCTCTCTCACACAATTATAAAACACCTGCACACAGTTAAGTGGACAGTGCTAGCTCCTGTGCCAAGAGGCATCACCATAGTATTGGGAGATACTAGTACACGATGGGGGACATGGCGCAAAAGATGTACAGAAGAAACAGGCCAACCACTTCTTTCTCTGCGTATTTTCCCCCCAAAGACAAAAAAGATTTAAGAGAAACACAGAAGCAGATATCCAGGACGTAAGAAGAGAACACAGGGCAAAAAAGGGTGCTCTTTTCCTAGGGGAGGCCTCAGGGGCAGAAAAAAAAAACATGCTGCAAAAACTATTCTGTGTCGCTATGCCAATCCTGGTTCTTCAAAGTGCAGTTAGCGATGTGGGTATCCATTTCCTCTCTCCTTATAAGAAATACTGCTTCGTCTTCTGCTTCCAAACAAAGTGTCACTGACAGACATTAGCCAGAGATCAAGTATGCAAACCAGGCCAGTGATTACAAAGAGATGGGATAACACAAAGGCATCTCCGGGGTGGCAGAAGCAGATGAGACTTAGCCAGAGAGTAGACGAAGCAGGCAGAGGCAGGACGAGAGCAAGTGGTCCTCCTGATACTCCTTGGGGCAGCCACGAGATGCCAAGCTGAGTAGGGTAGGGTGCACTAGCAAGTCTCTTTGCTGTGACAGTCCTGCGTGCACGACAGCGTTGACTCCGCCTGGCATGCATACACACTCCTTAAGATCAATCTGCCCTTCACTGGTTGTAGATTTCCCTCTCTCGTTGTTTGCCTGCTCGCTCTCTCTCCCCTTCTTGCAGCCAGCACCATGCTGCCTCCACAGAGGAAAAACGCACCCACTCCCTAGACGGGCAAAGACCAGTCTGGGTGGGCAAGTGCGGAGTTGAAGGTGGCGATGGAGTCAGACCTTACCCACCCCTAGGAAAAAAAGAGAATAGAAAACAAAAAATCCCATTTGCATTAAAATCCCCCACTTTCACACACCCCGCTTTATCGTGCTTCTTAATTTATTCGTTTCGCTGTTGTTTTAGAAAATTAGCTTCTGCTATAGCTCCTTTGTGGGGTGGATTAATGTGCCCCCTCTGTTACAATTCCCACTTCTCCTGCCCCCACCCTACCCCACAACTGCCAAGTTTTTCCCACCCAATGACGACACAAACCCCTTATGTGAATATGCAGCGTGCTTGTTTTGTATGTGTGTGTGTGTGTGTGTGTGTGTGTGTGTGTGTGTGTGTGTGTGTGTGTGTGTGTGTGTGTGTGTGTGTGTGCGCGTGTGCTGCGTGTGTGTAAGTGTGTCGTCTGTGCCAGCTTAAAGAGGAAGGGAGAGAGAGTGAGTGAGAAAGGCAGAGAAGAGAGAGCAAGAGAAAAAAAAATCTCTTTGTAAGTTATGGGAACACTCGGAGACAGACGCAGGCACTCATAAATTATACGCTTCATTTGCATATTCCTGGCATAAGACATTATGCAAATAGTGAAGCGATTTGCATAATGGATTCCTCTTGTTGCCTCAGTTGCCTCATGCCTCCTTTTTATTTAATAATGGCAAAAAAAACAAAAGGGTGAGAAAGAGGGGAGAATGCCGCATTCAGACCCAATAAGCAGTGTGCCAGCACCAGGTCCCACCAGCACCAATCGCTTGCTACGGCATACCCCACAAAACAGGCGAGCCTATCTAGCTATCTGTGTCGGCTACAGAGAATAGGTATGAAAGGCGTCAGGATCGCATTCAGCAAAAACTGCCAAGATAAATTCAAAAAGAAAGAAACTAACAAGCAAATAGGGGAGCTGAATAGCATGACACCAATCGGAAGCGATAAGGAAGAACGAGATTCAGGCGTGTTTGCGCATGTAGGCTGTGTGTGTGTGGGTGTGCAAAAGCTCCTCGCCCTTAATGAGTCTGTGCTACCTTGCCTCTTGTGTGTACTGCAGTCGGACTAATTAAGACCGGTGAGCAGATGCAAGGGGGTGGGGAATAATGCCTGTTATTAAATAATTAAAAGCTCCTTTATCTTCCGCTTTTAACCTTGTCTCCTCCATTTGTCACCAAGCGAATGAGAAAATGAAAGAAAGAAAGCGGCATGGCCAAGATAATCATTTAATCAACTATGACAGACACAGCTAATTCAGGCTAATTCACAGCTAGCATTTGCAGTGATAGCTAATGACATGTGAAAAAAGACAATTAATACACAGACCGAGTACACAAAGTGTTTCCGAAATTATAATTATGATCGCAATCTTGTAAATCCTCTTTATAACTTTTTCACATACTTTGAAAAAAGACAGGAACTTCAGTAAAATGAATGGGAAGGAAATCAGACTGTTTTAAAAAACCTAAATAGGATAGCTTAGAATGTGAGTTGGTGGGAGCTTTGAGTGCGTAGTTTACAGTCAGAACAAGAGGAGCGAAGAGACAGAGAGTGAGTGAGAGGGAGGGTAAGGTTGGGAGGGTGAAAGAGGGAGGAGAAGGGTAAGACAGGAAAGGGGGTGGGAGGAGGTTGCAGGAGGACTTTGATTATTTATAACAAAATGCCATTGCAAGATCCTGCATAGGGATCAGACAGCACAACGTCAACTGTAGTCAGCTGTAGTCCAATAAGCAGCTTGAGATCTTTCGCAGCTCTCACTCAGGTCTATAGCACCACACCAGAGGAGCTGGCGGCTGGCTTCTTTGACAGCACCACAAGTAACGTGGAGGCTCAGGCGGTGCCATGCTCAGGGGGTGCGCAGGGCGGGCAGGCAGACAAGCGGGCAAGAGGGAGGGCGAAAAGACAACAGCAGAAAAGGTAGCCAGCCTGTGAGGGGTGTTGAGAGCAATTCATCAGCTTTGGGAATCAATTAACCCGTACGTTAATTAAACTCAAGCTTATAGAACAAAAAAAAGGGTGGGTAAGGGCGGGGTAGGATGGGGGGCTTGGTGGAGGAAGGAAGGAAGAAAGAGGCAAAGGGGAGGGTACGTGGAGAGAGCGAAGAGGGGGGTGGGTGAGCAGGAGAGAAACAAGCTGCGAATGCGGATGATGGCAGTGAGAAGCTGGCACAGTGCCATCCATTCAGTGGTAGCGCCAAGGCGGACTGACGTGCATTCTCAAGGGTAAGCGGCTAGATATAGCAGTGAGACGAGGGGGGCGCCGCGCCGTTTGGTTGTTTTTGGCAGCGCTGCGATTTTTTTTTTTTTTTAAACAATGTTTTATTTGGAGGAGCAGATGTAACCCAAATATTTAAAACCAAGACCTCGCTACGTGAGCACGGGGCACAGAGTTCTAAAGCCAAAAGCGCACCCTATACTCAAATCCGCAAGAGACCCAAGGAGAACATCTGCCGATGGAGATATCCTAGACACCTTTGAGGATTCATAATAGCATGGGGTGGTACTTTGGCAACATCAACGCGGTCCAGATGGAACGACTGGCCCCACTACGCGATGGGGTGCCGGAAAGAAACGGGTCACAACAAAAACGATGCCACGGGACTATTTTTGTTCTTAATCAAGAAGATGTTGGCAAGGGGGGGCCATACCACCGCAATGGATGCCAGGGGCATCAAGAGAGAAAAGGCTCTACCTCTGCGGACCAGTAAGGAACATAAGCAGGCATTAGACCAGGCATCGCTAAACTTCAAGTTGTGGCACTGTCCTGAGGGTGCCAGCAGGGTATAAGGGGCGGGACATGAAAAAGCACCTCCCCTCTTCCGTTTTTCCTAACCCGCCTCTCTTTTTTCTCAAGCTCCTTCACTGTGCCAGGCAGCCCGCCAGCTAGTCAGCAGACGCCATGCCAACCTGCTCACTGGCTGGCAGCTGTGGTACACCCAGAGACGGATGGCGGGGTGGGTTCAACAGAAATCGCTATCTTTCCAAAAGAGGAACAGGCGGCTTTACAGATTAGCGGCAAAAGACACTTTCGTCCGCAAAATGCCAATGCAGAAGCTACATGGCGCCCGTGTTTGTCGAGCGGTATGCCAGCAGCAATCGGGTGGCATCTGTCGCAGAAAGATAGAGGAGAACATGGAGATGGCACACAACGATGAGGCGTGTCGTGCCCGTCGCGGGTCGGTTGGCAAAGACAATGAGGGACAAAAGATGGTGATGTGCTTCTGGAGACTAATTAAAGTGACAAAAGTTTGTTCTGTTAATTAGCGCGACAGATTTGATGAAGAAAAGGAGGACAGAATGGATTACAAACAAAAACGAAGACAAACACACACACACACACACACCCAAGACAAAACAAAACAAAAGCGGCAAACTGCTATGTGGGAAGGGGAGGGGTGTGAACTGGGTGCCAACCCCCCTGAACTAAATCACACAATCTTCTCAAACAGCACAGCACCTCGCCAAGCCGTCTGCCAGCCTCTGTGGTGAGGAATGTCTACCATGAGCATTGCCGCTGCAGCCACTGCCAATCGCCTGCCTGCATACAGGAGAGGGAGGAGGAAGAAAAGGACCTAGGGGACTATGCCAACGGCTCAACAGCAGCTGTTTACTAAAGCCACAAAGAGGGGGGGGGGGGGGGGGGGGGGAAATCAGCAAACATGAGTGTGCATACTAATGAGACGGCAAATTATAATCAGCCGACTGAAGGGAAATTAATTGAAGATTTTTTTTCCTCTTTTGTAATTATCGCTAATGATCGTCGAGTAAGACGCTAGAAAAGAGAAGTTTACCGTTTGAATACAAATCTGTTTAGATGCGCCAAATTTCAGCAAGAACCAATTCCTGACATCGAAGAAAATTACTCAACAAATAAACAAGAATGTAAAACGCAGCAACTCTCAGTGAGCAAGAAAGTCTACTTCAGCACTGAGCAAAACTGTACAAGACAAGGGCAAGCAAGCTGGCAGGCATGTGCGATTTATCTACATTCACAACAATCACCAAGGAGATGAATGAGTTCGGCTGTGGGCTCAACAGCCCCTGCATGGGAGACAAGTATGTGGGATGCCACACATACAGACGTGCTGGACCTTGGTGGAGAGGGCACAGGCGACAGGGGGAATAGCAGGACAGCCACAGCAGCAGACACTTTGGGGAGGCAGTACCCTCCCAATACAATCCGCCTAAAACTCTGCCAGAAATGGGGCTGGGGGGATGGGGGTGGCAGTGGGAACATTTTAAGCATCTTTCTTTTTTGTTATCCTTGTTTTTGGGGGTGTGTATGTGTGATGGGGGGTGTTCCGCCATCTCCTTGCCAACCAACTAAAGACCGCCATACTTCACCCAGTTCTTTGGAGGTTCCCATCATCAGGCAGATGCAAAGCAGGAGTACCGGGCACTTCGTGGGTCACAGCACTTACAGAGTTCGAAGGACTGCACCGTAGGTTCCTGTAAGATCAGTTGGCACTGGGCACTGAGCCAGGGACGGGCGCTACAGTATGGAGTAAGATGGGCAGTTTGTTTGGTTCGTTTTCATTAGCGAAAGCTCAATGGATAAATGAAATCGCAATTAGCGCAGCCAAAGCGGGGGAGGATGTTAGGGGTATGGATACCCCAAACTTTCTGCACCCCCTTTCCTCTTGTAGGATTTTGTGCTGGACAAGGGGGCACGATTGAGGAATATGAATAATTGAAGAAGGCATCCAAAGGGAGGGATTATAAGATCTTTGTGCTTCCTACACTGCCTTGGCATAACCACCAAGTTGACAGAGCCAAGTCTGCCACCAGTGAGGATGGGGCTGGGGCAAATGGTGGCATCTTTTTGGGCATTGGCTTTTTGGTCGCTTGAAACTGCGCTAATCACAAATACCGTTAACGATTTAATTCGCAATTCCTGTTGTGTTTTTTTTTTCATACCCTTGGCGGCGGAAACCATGTGGATATTATAATCGTTTGGAGTTAATGAGGGTCGGAAGATCTACCTTTTATTTTAATTCCACGGGGGATGTTAATTGTACCACGTCTTCATTATACAAATGGATTACAAAAAAGCGAAGAAAAAAAGAGCTGGCAGAGAGCAGGGGGAAAGGGGGACGGAGAGAAAGAAAAGAAAAGAAAAGAAAATATATATATTTTTCCATCCTTCTCCAGCAGCCAGTGTTATAACACTACACTACTTGAAAACAAGCAGAGAAAAGCTCCGGCAATGCTAGTCTCTCCAAGTCCTCCCCTGGAAAACCTTGTCTGTCTCTCCTCTCCCAGCTCTCTTTGCCACATACTACAGCAGCCAGGACCACTGCTTCCCTTGGATGTGGATCTTACAATACGCTGGATTGAAGAAAAAACAGAAACCCTGCTCTAGGATTTAATTTCTGCCGATTGGATATTACCGTCATTATTAAAATGATTAGTCTTCCGGCACTGTTAATGTTGATCTCTGTTACAGTGGCGTTGTTTGGCGGGCGAAGCGGAATGGTGAGGAGACAACAGGAGAGACCCTGGCGGGGCACTGTCTAATGTCCTCTGTGCTTAATCATCATACAGCAGAATGGTTTTATGCATATTTCATTTGCATATCATTAAATCGCTAAGGCACACTGGCAACTGGCAGCAGCGCGAGCGGGGAGCGGGAATGGAGGAGCACAAAGTGTGAAAAAAAAGAAAAGAGCAACTCATTATGCGATGGCAATCTTCAAAGCTGCATGCCTGCTTTCCACCAACGTGCCAATTCGTTTTAATTCGACATTAATTAAAAAAAAAAAAAAAAAAAAACTGTGGGCGCGCTCAACCTTTCAGACTTGGATTAATTGAGCGTCTTCCAATCTGGGAAGGAAGAATATACATATTGTATGTGAATGTGTGTGTGTGTGTGTGTGTGCGCCCATATGGACATATAATCACAGGGATATTTTTTACAGAATGTAAAATGGCTAATTACGCGACACAATTTAAATGCAGATTTATGCTTTTAGGCACTGTGACGACTTTACAGGTTGGTTCAAATGGATTGTTTTCAATGCAATGATCCAAAAAGAATCCTGAGGTAATTTTTGCTTTTTTGTTTTCTCAAAGAAATGAGGATGTCCTGGTCTACAATGCCCATTACTGGTCAGTGTTGCAGGTTGATGGGATGAGGCTTGGGTAGCATCACAGGCAGGCTGGCAGGAAGGATTGTCCAATGGGCGACTGGAGCCCTGGGGCATGGGGAGAACCGTGGGAAACGCCAGAGGGCATTCTCTAACAGCCTTTGCCCGCTTTCATCGGGAAACACAAAACAAAAACCCACCTCCCAATCTGCTTTTCACCACTACCTGGACCCTGAAACAGACGGCGTGTAATTTATGCACAAATAAGCATGCTTGCCAGGACCCTGATTGCGTGTATTAAATCATTAGGGGTAATTAATCCTTTGTCTCTTATTCAAAGTCCGTACCCACACCCGACCCACCCACCAACCTACCCACATTCTGTCTGCTACACTGTCCATTTTGTAAGGGACACAAGAGTCTCATTGTGGGTTCCCACGCCACACGCATGCAGTATTAATTAAGGAGTACAGAAACAGCACTGTAAGAGGGAGTGA
Organism: Sprattus sprattus; assembly: GCF_963457725.1. Lineage (NCBI taxonomy): Eukaryota > Metazoa > Chordata > Actinopteri > Clupeiformes > Clupeidae > Sprattus > Sprattus sprattus. The sequence goes on from NC_137927.1 coordinate 18,731,996, forward strand.
GACTCCCAGTGGGCTGGTTTTGCCTGTACAAAACCCATTCTCTGCATTATTAACCAAGTCTGACACCAGTGCTTTTTACCCAAAAAAGTTTAAGTAACAGCTTTAAAAATATACTCAAAAGATTTACAAGAAGTGTTCCATTAAAGACATTTTTATGTGTTTGTGTGCAAATCATATGAACGGGATTTTATAGGCCTTATCATTTTCTTGTGTATTCTATAAAATAAGCCAAAAAGGTGGGCACAAAATGCCATATTGAAATAAAGAAAACAAATAAAAGTACCTGTCTAGCTCCACATTAACGTTAAAAATACCAAACAAACAAAAAAACAAGGATTTCAAGGTATTATCTATCTTCATGCAAAAGCAATCTGTAATCACAAATGCCCCCCCAAAATTCCACCCCTTGTTCCTACCCACATTCCTCCAATTTTTGCGTGCCAAATACCCTTGGGTGATAGCAGGATATTCAAATGACCGTGAACTCCACACATGCACAATTAGTCCTGTGTGTAAACGGCAGTAATGAGAGCCGTGGGGTGGGCTGGCGGGTATGAGGTTGGCAGAGGTAGTGAAGCGCGGCAGTGTTGGCGGCAGCGGCGGTGCTGGGTATCAGACTGGCGCTCTGAAACCACGATTCATGCAGATGTCGCTGTAGTACTTCCAAAAGCTTCCACGAGCACACGAAGAAGGAGGAGGGAGAGTGGGAAAGGAGGAGGAGGAGAGGTAACGAGGACCTCGTTTGGCATCACATGCACAGCCTGTGCCATATGTTTTCAAACAACCACTCGTGTTTGGGTGGCAGGGGTAGGAGGGGTGGGAAAGGGGTAGGCCATTGGTACACAGCCTGGGGGAGGATGGGGGAAGAGATGGATTGGTGGGAGGGCAATAAGGAGTGCACAGGTATGGGAGAGAAAAAGAGGCATGGTGGTTTAATTGAGATTGTCTGCATGTAGGCATGCAGATGTAAATAATTTCATTCTGGAACAGGAAAGGTAAAGCGGAGCCGAGGGGGTGTCTGCAGACTGCAGAGTGTTGCATGGAGAACACATTATGCAGAGTGCTTTCATTAATATGCATAAGGGTTCGCTTCATTATGCAGACCCACCGCTAAAGCAATATTGTTTGGCGCTGCCGCCGCGCTCTTGTTACAGTCTGGGAATGCTATCTCTCCCTGAGCAAACACAGCCCTCATTTCCTCTGCTCTAACCACTTTCAAAATGTTTAATTATCGCACACATCCCTGGTGTTCCATTTGAAAAGAAAACAAAAAAGAAACTCAAGTCTGGAGGACAGAGGACTGACTGCAAATTAAAATCATCCCCTAAGGCTCCCACCATCACCAACCACACTTCACCTTATTCAATCCATCCGACACCATTCTAGTACCTTTACTCTGATTTTTTTTTAACGACTGAGTCAAAGTGGAAATAGAGGCAACCCCCACACGCTTCTTTAAAATGGTACAGCCCACCTTCCTGATGCCTCTCTGACAAATGACATCAAACAAAACAAACATACTGTAGCAGGCTCGTGGGACTCTGTGAAATATGGAGCAATAAACCACTACAGACTGACTGGAAGCTATAAAAGGGGTTTTACATGGCAGAGACGGCAAAAACATCCCAAACAATCGACAACAACACAACGCTCGTAAAACCCGACGCTAATCGTGTCATCTGCTGGCTGGGCTGCACGCATTAGTCACTGATTGAAAACGGATGTACAGCATTGCCTGAAATTCTGGGACTTGGCAAACAAACACTGGGGAGGGAACAGACAAGTGTTTTTTTGGGGGGGTGTGGGGGGGGGGCTTTGCCTTGTCTTCCAGCAGTGAGTCACTCAGCCCTCCAGCTGCACTTGACCTTGTCAGGATATCAGAAGCCGAGCATTGCCATGTCCTCCAGAGGCCTGCCTTGCAGCTTCCCCAGCAGCCTAGTCAGGCACTGCCTGCAGGGGGCCACAGACGGGCACTGTGAGAGAACGAGGGGGAGCTGTGGTGCAGCTGCTGGCACACACAGGGGCCTTGACAACTATTCGGGAAGCATAATAAGTGCTTTGAGCTGTTCAAGGAGGTAGAGAAGATTGGAAGATGGCTGATTGTAACCAGAGCTTGAGCCTCAATCATTTTAATTGTTCTCAAGCTAAATACTAGAGGTCATCCAGTCACCAGGGTTAAAAGCTAATCAGTGCTTTTTTTTAAATCCAAGCAGCCTTGATTAAACTCTAGGTGCGGTATGAAAATACCGCCATGTGATTGCATTGCTAAGTACTAATTAAAGAATTATGGTACAAAGGTAGGTCACAAGATGGTTTCAAAACATCCGCACAAAAATCTTGACTGTAATGCAGAGGAAAAACATTTTCAACTCTGTGTTGATATTTTAAAAAGAAAGCACCATTCCGCTGAAAGCCCTGTGATCATACACATCCATCTTTATTCAGCCAGGGTGGACTGTCCTCTATTGACACAAAAGACAGGAGGTGACAATGTGCCAGGGTATTTGGCTCATTTATCTATCCACAAAGCAAAGCCACTCGCATATGTGCATGTCTCTCCCCTGCCAAACACATAGTTATTTCGGGAGCCCCATTCCCTTTTCCTAGCTTAAACAGTTTAACACGCACATTATGGCTCTTAGGGATGCCTGAGCTCCCGATATGGGAAAGTAGGCTAAGGTTTCCAGGCCTTAGCAAGCTATATCATTACATTCAGGGGAGCCCTCACAAATCCCACACTTGATCCGTTCATCCCTCCATCTCCAAAAATACAAGGGACAGTGGGAACAATGGTAATGCGTCACTAGACATAATTTCGGTATGCGACGAACGGCTGGGCCCAAAAAACCTCAGCTAATGCAGAAACCGCCGAAATGAACATGCTCATTAGTTTGAGTAAAAATACTGCCATGGCCTAATTGTATAAAAAGTTGTCATGCAGTGGGCTCACTGTGGTCGCCAAAAGCATGAGACCCAATACTGTAATTTGGTCTATACCCCCTCCAGCTCCCTTCCCTATATGCCTGTCAACTACCAGAGCTGGGAGTGTACACACACTGGGCTAATTTGCCCTTAAACGCTGGCCTTTTCTACTGGCTCAGTGTTTCCCCCTCCTTGGTCTCTGCAGCCCAGCTAATGAGCAGGCTATGCAGGCGGGCTGAGCTTGGCACTCCTGTTCAGGCCAAGCAGGGGCAGTGTAACCCAACCTAAAAGTTCCCACGGTGTTCTCCCGCCGTTCACTCCGTGGCCTCTCACACTTGGCGGCGAGGCGGGAGGGAATGTGTCTGTAGGACAGTCTGTTCATACACATATAAATGGCGGCAGCAACACAGAGAGGAGTAACACTATCTCTTTAACCGCTGCCCAGCCTAGGCCGCAGATTAATTGGTTCCTGGTAATTCTATCAGATTAGTATTAATGCGCTGTCGCCAAGGCGATCAAGGTGTCCTACACTGTCTCAGGCTTTTTATAAACTTGCATGAAGGTCAACTGTCAATCATCCACAAATATGATAATGCACCTTTAAATCCGGGAAGAGGATGTTATTAGCGGTGGCAGGGACGGCTTACATGGTGGTTGTCGTAACAGGAGAGCAGCAAAGACAGACCTGTTTATATGGAGGTGTGAGGAGAGAGGACACAAGGTGGACTGTTTCATTTTTGGCTTGCTGTGATTAATCTGTCATAAGTCTTGTGTGTGTGTGTGCACGTGCATGTGTGTGTGTGCAGCCAACATTCACAGTACAAAAACAGTGTGTTGACTGTGGATAGGTAAACATGATCTTGTCAAATCAGCGTACATATATAAATATCTTTAAATCGCTACTGTATTGTGAAGGTTTAAGTCCTAAATGGCTTTATAAATTATGGTGCCAAGAGTCTACATATTTAATGCTAATTTCAAATAAGGGAGGTAGGAACTGAAATTAAGTCTGAGCCTGATATTACAGAGAGGGCTTTGAAGATACAACCCTACAGAGCTCTAGTGCAGAGCCTACGACTCACGCAAGGCAGGCCTGTCAGAGATCCATTAAGATATAGACTGCAACATGACATGAGGGCCTGACACTTTAGACAGCCTGATTCAGCGGAGAGTAACGTCCTCCTGCCAGGCCTTGCACCTCCAGTGAGGAAGGGAGCGAGCGTAGGATTGAGGGAGGGAGGTGTGAAGCAACCCTTGGAGATGCAGTATCTACAGCTCCTCCAGAGCACGAGCATGAGTGAGACAGGAGCCGAGGGAAACAAGAGGCCTTTCGCTGTCTGTGATCAGGGCGGCAAGAGAATGTGTGTGTGTGTGTGTGTGTGTGTGTGTGTGTCTGTCTGTGTGTGTGTCTGTGTGTGTGTGTGTCTGTGTGTGTGTGTGTGACTGTGTGTGTGACTGTGTGTGTGTGTGTGTGTGTGTGTGTGTGTGCCTTCTTCAGTGCCTCCTCCCACAGGGCCTGAACTGGGCAGCTGGCAGGGGAGCCATTACACACGCGCCTCTGACAGCTCACTCTCTCATTACTGCAGCAGGCAGCCTGTAGTTCCCCTGCTGCAGCTGCACCATGGAGCCTAATACCCTCAGTCTCCTCTGTGCCTCACTCTCCTACAGCCAGTTCAACCTGCGCTGCTGCAGCTTCTTCTGCTCTCTACAACAAGCTGTAGTGCCCCTGCTGGAGCTCCACCACAGAGCTCTAAACACCCTCATCCTCAGCTCAACCACAGAGCACGAATACCCTCATCCTCAGCTCCACCACAAAGCCCAAACACCCTCATCCTCAGCTCCACCACAGAGCCCAAACACCCTCATCCTCAGCTCCACCACAGAGCCCAAACACCCTCATCCTCAGCTCCACCACAGAGCCCAAACACCCTCATCCTCAGCTCCACCACAGAGCCCAAACACCCTCATCCTCAGCTCCACCACAGAGCCCAAACACCCTCATCCTCAGCTCCACCACAGAGCCCAAACACCCTCATCCTCAGCTCCACCACAGAGCCCAAACACCCTCATCCTCAGCTCCACCACAGAGCCCAAACACCCTCATCCTCAGCTCCACCACAGAGCCCAAACACCCTCATCCTCAGCTCCACCACAGAGCCCAAACACCCTGATCCTCTTCTGTCCTTCACTGATGTACAGTGCTTCATTCTTGAACAGCCTATAGGGCCGAGCACAACATAGTGTCCTTAGACTGAAGTATCTTTCCTGTTTTTTATTTTTTCCAGAGAAACACACACAATCTGAAAGTTATAACCTCTAGCAGAGTGCAGAGTGCTGCACTGTGATCAGTTGAAGCAGATACCTGAAGTGATGGTTTAAGTATGTACGGCTGATTTAATAGAGGCAGAGTCTTGCTGAATGTCTTACTGTCTGAAGTACGCCGAGAGCCGAGCAGCGCTGTCACTAGGCCAAATTATGTGCGCCTCAAAATTTACAAGCCTGTCAAGAGATCCCCATCCACAAAGCCTGACCCCACCAAATTACATCAGGCTGCCAGTCACCCTGAGAGAAAGGCCAAAACGTCTCCTCAGAGCAGACAAGAGACAAGGAGCACGCGCAGGTTTAGGAAAATGACCTCTGCTGGTAAAAATCTGCTGCGATTGCATTTTCCCCTTAAAGGGCTATGACAGATTTAATTGGATCAAACAACTCAGATCTGAGTATTTTGTATGTGTGTGTGTGTGAAGAAGAAGGGGGGAGTGTATGCGTCTGTGTGTGGATGCTGTTAGATTCTGGTGTATTTCTCATGTCCAGATCTTAAAGTGTAAGTTTGGCCCCGAATTCCTGTAAGGTTAATAGGTTACCATAAGTGTACCACATCATATGGTTCTCTATGAGAAACAGCTCCAGTGTCCATAAGATGTCTGCTTAGGCCCCTCTGTGTGTGTGCTGTGTGGCATTCCTCAAAGGCGCCCATTCTATCAGGCCCAAGGGCAAGGGCATCGATGAGCTCATGAGACTGTTTACGTGTTCATATGTGTGTGTGTGTAATCCTTTGGAAGAGATGTTATACATTCTATTTGGCTTACGTAATTATACTGGTTAAATTGGGCTGCGCGCTAGACTCAGGTTGATCAGAGCAACCCGGGGATCAGAGCAAGAATCACGAGAGACGACACCATCTCCTCTCCAGGACGGATCCACGCAGGCTGCGTGTGCCCTGAAAGAACTCTGCTCCACCGGTACCTTAGATGCTTAGACTCAGAAAAGTACTTAGTGATATTTCTTGTCTGCTACAATAAATATCTTTGGCTCTGATCCAAACCACTTCAAGCTCCTTGATTGAGACTCCATTCTACAACCACCGAGACCACCTTTTGTGATTAGGGATAGTTAGTCTAAATACTGAAAAGAATCTTACAGTGGTGCCGAAACCGTGCTTATAACTGGACGCAACGTGACCTGAGAACTTCACCTGCCTGACCCGAGGACAGCATTCCTGAGAAGGCCCAGCCAGACGGACGGAAAGATCGCTCCAACACCGAGATCACGGAGGACTCTGCCCTGCCCGACTGCTGACTGCCAAGGCGTGGCCCCTGGGAACAAGGTGACGTTCACTGCCCTCACTTTGCTCCATTACTAAGTTAAAGAACTAGTTTAAATTCAGTCTGTTTGGCCTTTTCTTTTTTAGACTGCTATCCAGTTAAAACAAAAAAGAGTGGGAATGTTGTACCATCAATGACTTGTTATTTTTGAAGTTAACCTGTATCAGTGATTCAAGTACTGGGGTCGCTGATATATGCGTGTTTGTTATGAATGTTTGTTATAAATGTTTGTTTGATATAGCTATTTGGTTGTGTATATACTAACTCTATCAGTCTCGCCGTATTCTGTAGAGGGGTTGGACGCGTCAGGCTCGGAGTTTTACTTCGAAAACCGATATATGATCTGTTCTTGTGTTTAGATTACAATTTACTCTCGTGTCCTACACTTAATTCGACGGGGTTGTGTGAAGGCTGTTTCTATTTTTAGCTGGTTCTAAGATTTGAAACCGTGGGTGATTTTTGTCTTCTGGAGGCTTGGATAAGATACATATAGTCGAGGTGTGGATTGGGAGAATCTGCACGGGGTGTCAAAGAATAACTCTACCTAGGGGGTTAAAGACACATTGTTTTTCACAGCTGCGCTACTCTGTCCTCTTCCAAGACCAGGAAGGAGGACGAGGTGTGGGGGCTGGTGAAGTTAAGGGTGACCACGGTGGTCATAGAATTGAAAGAATTCCTCACAGGCACACAACCCTCTGTTTTTGCTCCTAAGAGGAGAGAAGGAGAGAGAGAGGGAGGGGTGTGTGTGCGTGTGTGTGGGTGCGGGCTCAAGGCCCATAGATAAGGCTGTGGATTTTTGCAGTGTGTGAGACACAGAGAAACGCACATTGAGGTTAAAATTACAGCTACTGAATTTGGAAAGTTTAATTTGATTTAATTTGTAGTGTGTTGCTAAGACACATTTTGGTTAAAATTACAGCTAATAAAGTTGGAAGGGTAATTTGGATTGTTTATAGTGTATAAGACGCAGAGAAAACACATTGTGGTTAAAATTACAGCGAAAAGAAAGTTGAATTGAATTTGATTTGTAGGGTGTGGCTATAAGAACACTTTGAAAATGGTAACGGCTGCTGAACCCACGGAAGTGGATAAAAGCACTGAAACCTTAACAATGATTGGAAAAGGGGATTTTTTGTTTGAAGACATCTTGAGTGATATGGATGGCTATCGGATTAATGAATCACTCGTAGCATGGGCTGAAAAGAAGGATAAATTCTCTGACACCAGTCATGATTTTTGGCCAAAACGCAAACTTAAAAAGGTGTATAAGGCGGTTGCAGGGAGAATTAGTGGAGCTACAAAAAAGATGTGCTTCTGGCTTAAACACCAAGCAGGCGATGCAGGTTCGAGAAGCTGCGGGGCAGGGTCCTTCAGGGGGGAGGGACCAACAGGGAGGGGTCAACCCACAAGGCAGTACCCAGATCTCCCAGCCCCTCCCGATTACGAAATAGGGACAGCGCCATCTGGTGGCCAGGGATTGGAATGGTACTTCGACGCAACGAGAGCGACATGGTGCTCACACGGGGTGCTGATGGACCTTACGGTGCCGCCCCACGCAAGCATGTTTGAAACAGATGACAGCTATGCAGGAGCAATCCACGGGCCCTACCAAGCAATGCACCCGATGCAGTCACCTATGAAGATGGGTCCCCACCTGCCTCCACTGCCATTCACACCTCAACAGGGCTGCTTGTCACCCCAACCCCAATCAGCCCCTCCTCTGCTTCAGCCACAGGCCAATCACCAACCACTGCCCTCATCCAAAGAGACACCTCTGAAGGCCTTGTATCTGCAACAAGACCACCCCATGAGGGCCAAGGGAAAAACTGACTGCGGTCTGCTGAAAAGGGAACCTGTGATGTTGACTGCAAAAGCTCCCCCAAGCGTGAAACAATACCCGCTCAACCGAGCTGCTGTCGATGGACTGAAGCCAATCATCAAAGATTTGTGTGACCAAGGAATCATCTTCAAGACTCAATCTGCCTCCAACGCCCCGGTGTGGCCTGTGAAGAAACCAAATGGATCCTGGAGATTGACGGTGGACTACCGTCTGGCCAATCAAGGCCTCGCCCACCTGAGTCCTGTTGTGGCCTCTGGTGACCAGTTCCTCAAGATCTTCACAGTGCTTGACGCCGTTAACGCGGTAGCAGATCTCTTGGACGCAATGCTACTTCCCATAGAACTGTCGGTGGTCAAGGTGAAAGCTCACACGAACTTGGACACCCCAGAAGCACGTGGTAACGCGCTAGCTGATGACGCATCCAGAAGAGCAGCAAGACAAAAAGAGAGGAGGAAAAATGGAAATGTTGAAATGAAAACTGACCTCGGAACGGAAAACGACTACGTAAAATGCCTACGATTAAAAAAGGAATCTGAAAACGAAGAATGGCGGAAGGAAAGCTTGGCTAGCATAATGGAAATGCAAAACACCGCGAGCCAAGAGGAGAAATGGGAATGGATGGGAAACAGTGCAAAACTACACGATGACACGGTGTGGCGACATGGAACGAGAACGGTGGCCCCCCAGAACTTACTGCCATACCTAGCCACGCAACTTCACTCACTAGGACATGTGGGTGTGGAAAAGATGCGCAACGTCTGGTGGAATCCAAAATTCACCGGTGTGGCAAGAGATGTCGTGAAGCGATGTGTCACCTGTATGAAAAACAACCATGATCGGAAAGTAAAACTTCCCATGCTAAAGGTCCCTGCTCCACCTGGTCCTTTTCGTTGCCTTCAAGTGGATTATATCACACTGCCGGCGTGTAAAGGATACAGAGACGTCCTCGTGGTCATCGACAAATTTTCTCGTTGGATTGAAGCTTACCCTGCCCGCCGAGGAACAGCTGCCCACACAGCCAAAGTGTTGGTCAAAGATTTCATTCCTCGTTATGGCCTACCAGATCAGATCTGCTCGGATAATGGAAGTCACTTCACTGGAGCAGTCTGTGCAGAGGTATGCCGAATGCTGAACATCGAATGGTCTTTTCACTGTCCTTACCACCCGCAATTGTCAGGACAGGTGGAACGAGCAAACAGAACACTGAAGGAAAGACTGGCAAAGATGCATCAAGAAGGAACACCTTGGGTGGACGCACTCCCCATTGCGTTGAGTAGCATGAGAGCTACGCACAACAAAGATGTGGGCCTGTCCCCTTACGAAGTGGTGTTTGGCCGGTTCTTCAGCTTCCCAGGCTCAGTTGACCTGCGCACAGCCAATGTGCACCTCACCTCAGGTGCATTGATGAACTACTGCATCAAGCTCTCAGAGACCCTCCAGCTGACGTCCAACCAAGTCAAAGAGGCTTGGGTTGAGCCGCCAGAGGGAGGACACTCTCTGGTGCCTGGACAGTGGGTCATGATTCACAAACAACAAAGAGTTCCGCTAGAAGCCAAATACGAAGGGCCGTTTCAGATACTGTTAGTTACTCCATCTGCCATTAGGGTAGCTAACAAGACAAAATGGATACATACAAGCCATTGTAAATTAGTTGATGCACCAACTGACTGAGATTGACATTCACTGGACTGGCAAAATTTCACGTCTGTGTTACAGAGTAGGTGAGAAGAGGGAGGTTAGAGTGCGGGAAGACTTTAATTTGTTCTGTGGATTTTTTATTTTAACGGAGGGCTTAGTTGCAAAAGTGCAAAAGGAGATTAGGGAATTAAAGTGCAGGTTTCTCCTCTATCCTCTCGAACCAGTCCAGGTGAGATGTTGGTATAGGTTTTTGGTGGTACAACTTCTTAGATTAGCTTACGATATAAGAATCACACTTGCTATTGCTATAATAGTGTTTACTTTAATCAAGATAAATGTTTAGCTGCTAAGCATTAAAAGCATGCCATAACTGTGTTAGATTAACAAATTGATTGAAGGCTTGCAATTGCCTTCCCCCCAACTGATACTGCTCTTGTTCTTTAAATCCTATGTACCCCGTGGCTGGAAACCTGGAGATCGTCATCACGACCGAGATCCCGAGATAGTTTGGCTATCTGCACCATCTGAACTGTGTTGCCATCTTCTGAACTTTCCAGACCACAAACTGTTATCCTCTTCATCAGCCGTCCCAGGACAAGACTCTTGAAACGACTGTTCCCAAAATGAAATGTCATGTGTTGTATGCCCTGTTGATATGTTATTTGTGTATAAAAGGAAATTGTGACATTGACAGCCATTATGAGGTCCACAGAGATAACACCTTCTTGCAGACTGCGCACAGTTTAGCCAAAGCTAAAGGGGTGCAGGCTTGTTGGGTTTGTGGGTTAATGCAAACCTCCTCACAGGTACCACCTTACATTGCTGTCCCCTTCACATTCCCTGAGTACATCGCTGCCTATGGTACATCCTCCATAGATGCCCCCTTTTCCCAAGGTGGCCGCTCTAAAGGCCATACCTGAGAATGGAATCCCCCGTCCCCCAACCCATCTCCCCAAAATTGTTTAGATTACGCTTCTCTTTTACTTTACCTTCCCTTCCCATCTCCCCCCACTTTCAGTAGGGTTTCCCCCGAGTGACCCCAGAACCTATACTGGATTTCCCAGTGTATGACAAGTATGCTTGCTTTATTATTTCCTGTCCTTTTTTCCAGTTCCTCACCCTCCTTCCCTGTTTTGTTTTTCTTTCCATATAATCATATAAAATGTCAGAGCCATGTAATATGTTTATTGTTTAGGTTTTCCAGAAATACACTGTTGTTGTTGATATTTTAAACTATGTTTAAGAATGATCAAGAGGGAGGAATGTTAGATTCTGGTGTATTTCTCATGTCCAGATCTTAAAGTGTAAGTTTGGCCCCGAATTCCTGTAAGGTTAATAGGTTACCATAAGTGTACCACATCATATGGTTCTCTATGAGAAACAGCTCCAGTGTCCATAAGATGTCTGCTTAGGCCCCTCTGTGTGTGTGCTGTGTGGCATTCCTCAAAGGCGCCCATTCTATCAGGCCCAAGGGCAAGGGCATCGATGAGCTCATGAGACTGTTTACGTGTTCATATGTGTGTGTGTGTAATCCTTTGGAAGAGATGTTATACATTCTATTTGGCTTACGTAATTATACTGGTTAAATTGGGCTGCGCGCTAGACTCAGGTTGATCAGAGCAACCCGGGGATCAGAGCAAGAATCACGAGAGACGACACCATCTCCTCTCCAGGACGGATCCACGCAGGCTGCGTGTGCCCTGAAAGAACTCTGCTCCACCGGTACCTTAGATGCTTAGACTCAGAAAAGTACTTAGTGATATTTCTTGTCTGCTACAATAAATATCTTTGGCTCTGATCCAAACCACTTCAAGCTCCTTGATTGAGACTCCATTCTACAACCACCGAGACCACCTTTTGTGATTAGGGATAGTTAGTCTAAATACTGAAAAGAATCTTACAATGCGTGTGTGGTGTGTGTGTCTGCGTGTGTGTGTGGGTGTGTATGCGTGTGTGTGTGTATGCGTGTGTATGCGTGTGTGTGTGTGTGTGTGTGTGTGTGAGATATTCAAGTAGTAAGTTGCTATTCAAGTGCAGAGGCCAACCAAAACACAGGAGCCCTGTGAAGCCAGCCCCATGCATCTGTAGCTGCTTAAGCCCTGTTAGAGCAGGCCTGAGGCCCACTTCAGTGCTGCTCAGATCACAAATAACAGCCCAACGTAAATAAAACTAACATGCACTCAGCAGACCTGTCCCCTGTCCAAGCCAAACCTTCAGCCCTCTGCCTGCCATCGCGAGACCAAAGAAAATACTGTCCACAATGGAACGCTGAATGGCAAGATTAATAATTGAGAAGAAATCTAAACAAAACAGACTGAGAGACACCTTACATCCACACAGCTGTGGATCTGAACATGAAAGTCACTTTGGACTTGTGAAAAAGGCTTGGTAAAACATGTCTGATGCATAATAATGTAGAGGGCTACCAGTGATGTGAGGGGTGCTGCAGTTGTGTTGTGTTTTAATGCGTATGACGTAAGGAGTTGTTTGTTTTATTGAGGTAAAAAACAATGCATTCAGTGATGAAAAATATGTCAAGAACTAGACAGAGGCATCATGAGGGCACAGAGGATGATGCCTGGTGTGTTGATGCAAGCCTGATGTTCTCATATCATGAAACGAAGAGAGACATAGCAGGACTGTACACCTCAGTGAGGAGAGTACGTGTGTGTGTGTGTGCATAAGTGTGTATTGTTGGCGCACACACACAGTCGCAGTGCTTTGATAGTTTGGAGTGGAGGCAGACTGTAACTTCAGTCCTCTTCACATCCAGTCTTATATGAAGTCCCTTCAGGGAGACATAAAAGAGCAGCCAAAGATCCATTCAATCTTTTACAGATTATGAACACAGGGGAGTTTGGGTCAATTTTTCCTGACTTTCTGGCCAGAGGAATTAAGTTGCGTTTTCGGTGGGAATGCTCGAGCATTAGAGCAGTCACCACAAGAACAAAAAGAGGAAATGTGCCTTTTACAGCTTACACTGCTTTTATTCCCTTTATTTCAACTATTTTTATGGATTTGCCTTTTTTTTCTAGTGTGTGTGTCCCGGGCGCGGAGGAAATGGTTCATTAAATAGGAATGCCCATTTTTCCTTTTATTTTTTAATGTGGTGCACAGGGATATTACCCAATGCGTACAAAGAGTGGAAAGCCAGACTTCCTCCTGGCTCAAGTGCGGCGTCCATGCTGGCTTCATTAGACCGCTGAATTCCAGGCCCAAAGACAGGACTATCAGGGGGCGTATGACCAGGAGGATGGGAGGTAGGAAACAAGGGTCCGGAGAGTGAGAGGGTTTTTTTTGGGGGGGGGGGGGGGGGCAGATGGAGAGATGGAGGAAGAGGAAGGAGGTGGGGCAAAGTGATGAACCGCGGGATGGAAAAGAGTGATGAGAGAGAGCTGAGGAGATACACCTCATTTGGCTTCAGGGGACAGATGCTACAGGAGAGCGGAAGAGAAAGAGATAACTAAACAGACACGCACTCAGGAGGAGACGGAAGGGACAAAAAAAATAGGGCCCCACTATGATGACGACTAATTAGCACTGACAATGGCCCGTGCTAATTAACGTTGATCATGCTGATTGTTCTTTCTGAGTCTGTGTCCCACACCCCAGGGCTGGTGGTGACCTGGCCCTGCATGGTACATCCTGCTCTGATTAGGGCGCATGCCTGTGGAAATGAGAGTTCCGTGAGGGAAAGCCACGCAGGACACCATAAGACAGACACACACACACACACACACACACACACACACACACACACACACACACACTTGCTAGATCTTGCCTGATTTGTTAATGCAACACGGTGGCCTTTTTCACGCCGTGCATTAAATCAAATAAACACTGCCGTCTCCCTCCCTCTTGTGAGCATTAAAGCACAAAAGCTTCGGCTACAGAAATCCTCTCCTCTACTCTGTTTTTTAATGCCCCTTCCAATGTGCAAGACTAAATTGGATTTTCTGAGCACTGTTTTCTAATTTGAAACATCCATCATTTATTATTAAAGAAAGAAAAGGAAGAGAAAGGAAGACTCGCCTAAGGCTGAGCCTGCCCTCCCCCCCATGACCACCCTTCCACACACACACACACACACTCTCTCTCTCACACACTAAACACACTTTTAAACTTATACCTCTTACATCCACATTGCTTAACATCCTCTGTGTCTCAATTTGTGGGATGAATGGCTAATAAATATATGGGCAGTGAAAAGGACAGGCTGAGTAAGAGGGATGTACACTCACAGACCCTGGGCTAGCGAGACAGGGAAGACGTAGTTGTGTTAAACACTGACGGAGAAGCAGAGCGAGACACAAACAGACAGACGGACAGACAGACAGACAGACAGACACAGACAGACAGACGGACGGACGGACAGACTAAAGAGATGAAGAGAAAGGCACACCACTCCAAATCAACCATCACTCATGTTCAAAGAAAAAAAGAAGTGCCTCTGTGTCCTTCAGTAATCCTGTTCTGTATTATCAGGACGCTGCAGCTAAGTGTTGCAATTAGGACGGCCTTTTTCATGCAAATCAATTTGACAGCACAACAATCAGTCGGTTACGCCAGCCCTCGCTCTGGCTTTCTCCTCTTCTCTATCTCTCTTTCTCCCTCGCTCCCGTGCTCGCTCTGGCATTTGCGGTGATGGCCGCATTTGCATTATTTATCATATCAGCGTGAGTGTGTGCGGCCAGGGCTGCGAAGCCCTTGCTGATTAGTGTGGCATTACACATGTTAAGCACAAAGGAGAGTGATTCCTAATCCACATGTCTCCCTGACACACCAACTGTCTTGCCAAGAGTTGAAAAAATAAAACCGGCCCCACATCAGCTAGCGGCTGGCACCAAACACATTCAGGTAGAAGGGGACAGTGCAGAGGAGCACGAGTGGAGCCAGTCAGAAAGCCTCCATGAATCATGCTGTGTGAAGAGCAGGCTGGAGTCCAAACAAACAGGGTCAGAGCAGACAGACACCCCCCTCTCACCATGCCCTCTTTTTCTTTCTCTTTCACTCACACACCCACTCACTCTCAGCTCCATTTTGCATGACACGCGCAGAAATGGAGGCTTAACAATAGGGATCACTCTTGCTCTCAGTCCGTCTGTTGCTGTTCTTTTGCGGTGCAATTATGCAAAACTGCTACGCATGGCAGGTGGCGCTCCAGCCCTGTGGTGAAAAAAACACCCACACGGACACTAGCATGGATAGCATAAGCATAGGAGAGGAAGACACATAGACACACCCATATCTGCAGAGGGGTCAGCACTGCTTATGTTGTATGTGCAACACATTTGTGTGTTCTGCTAACACATGTTTTTGCATTAAATATTATGACGCTCTGCTGTTGCAGTGCGTCAGTTATAAATAGATGCCATTTGTTCACAGGAGGAGTCCCATCAAAGGGCAGTGCAGACTTGTGGCATGGTGATAGATGGACGTGGCTTGATTATCATTAAAAAGTCATTTACAAGACAAATAGGGACGAGCTTTTCAAATTATACTTACTTTATTGTATAATCGGCTTTAAGGATGGCAGGGCTATTGGTTTGTGCTGGTGGTTACTGATTACAGCTCAGTGCACGCACACACACGCGCGCACACGCACACACGTACACACGTACACACACACACACACACACACACACACACACACACACACACGTATGCCTGGGGCGGTAGAGAACTGGCACTGAGTTCTTGGACCCAAACAGAGTGGCCACTGAGGAAGAGCTGGCTCTCCAGTTAAATTTGTGTGGCAAGGACGCATCACAGGGCCACAGCAAGATCTCCGCTTTTCTGCATATTCTTTTCTTTCACCCTCTTTAAATGCCTAGATTTTTATATATAGTCCAAACCAAAGTGTGCAGGGTTCAACTAGCCAAGAGAATTGGGGTTGGGGAGGGGGGAATAACTACCTGTGATCTTTTCTTTTCCTTAGAGGTCAAGTAAATTAAAGCTGACAGAAGTAATATCAGAAGAGAGGAAAGATTAAAAGGAGAGAAGGCGAGCACAAGGGGCGAGCCACTGCAGGACGGGTCTGCAGGCCTTTAAACTGAAATCTCAATCTGGTAAAGTTTGTTCCTTAAAAGGAAATCAGAGGGCTTAGCCCAGGCATTGCCTTGAATGTCATGAATAAACATCAGATTGCCTTTCCGCGCATACATCATACATCACAGGACGACACTACCTAATGGAGGAGGACTCCTCTGCCTCCAACACATGAAAAGGCAGCAAAATTACCAACCAAACCACACTGCTGTGGCGCTTTTAAATGGACTGCTGAGAGAAGAGAGGGAGGGAGAGGGGTAGAAGCAGGGAGAGAGGTTGAGAGAGAGAGAGAGAGATAGGGGATTCTTTGACTAAAATGGCTACCAAAGATTACCATCTTCCTGCGCCGTTCCCTTCCAAAAGAAAATAACGGTGCTGAAATTTGTGAAAATAATTACAGTAATAAACCAGTCCCTTGGAGCACATTCTTTTTCCTCTCCCCACAGACACACACTCTCTCTCTCGCCCTCTCCTGTCTCCCTCTCCTCCTCTCCTTGCATCCCTCTCTGCCCATCAGCCATTCTCCATATCTCTTCTCTCCACAGTCTTCTGTTGATTCTCTTGCACATTAGGGAGCACTTGCTATTCCAGACCGCCTGTTTAACAAAAGAGGGAGTGCATTAATCTGGGCGCTCGGTAGGAAATGAAATTGCATTTATCACAATGTCCCGTGCTCCACTGCTGAACGTGCGCAGAAAAGGGCGGGCTGCCGGATTCAGTGAAATGTCATCTCTGAACACACAGGGACGTCTGATAAGAGAGCCGGCCCAGGGCTGACACTGTGGCATAACAAAAATGGACAAATGGACGGAATGATGCAACCCAAAGGGGTAGGGTGGGGTGTGGTGGGGTGAAGAGAAAGAGAGAGTGGGAGTAAAAAAATAGAGACATGCTAACATACTCCATTATATATTCAAATAGGTACAAGACAGCCATAAATCCTTATCTGTCCTATTGATTAGGTGAATGAATATATAATAGCAGCAGAGCGCTCATAGTCCACATTGGTGTCTAACCTGAGACATACTCAAGGTCCACCCTGCACTTATCAAATAAATAAATCATGCATAACTGTTTAATATTTTATGAGGGGACCATTGAATACTAACATGTAATCGATAATTGGATACTGAAGTATGAAAAACAGTCATTTTCAACTCCAGCCTGTCCATCATTTCCTCCTTACAGGACTGAGATCAGTGTCCGCACCAGTGTCTGTGGTGAGCCAAAGGTAACTTAAAAGTAAGCATACATCAACATACTGTATGTGTGCACATGGATGTGTGTGTGTGTGTGTGTGTGTGTGTGTGTGTGTGTGTGTGTGTGTTTTGTAGGATAAAGTGATGCACACCTTGCCTGAGAGACAGACAGGCAGGCAGAGAGAGAGAGAGAGAGAGAGAGAGAGAGAGAGAGAGAGAGAGAGAGATTTGTGCGGCAGACTGCAGTAATTTCTTTGATCATTTTTAATGGCCGCTCTTTCATGTGGGTCCATGGCTCGCACACAACTCCCTGCAGGTGTCATTTCGCTCCTCTAGTTCTGGGATTAGTATGCGGCAGGCAATAAAAACCTGGGCCATTACACCACACTGCACACATACATAATCTACAGCGGGATCATTACCTTTTCAAAGGACGATACCAGCTCCCTGTCTGCAGAGGAAGGGAGGAGAGACAGAGAAACTGTGAGGGTGAAAAAGAGAGGACGATAGAGTGACTGACAGACATATAGATAGACACAAACAGTGCCGATCTGCTGAGAGATATATACAGGCTTTAAAGGCGCTGATGGTTTACAATCATTAATGAGGATCCATAGAATTCAAATGACGGGTCTCCAGAGACGGAGCTGATGGAGTGTGTCTTTTCACCTGGTTGAAACACCACTAGAGAGCAACATGGTCCTGCCGTTCTTTACTGCACTGCTCCCATTACACAGCGAGATGCCTGATCTCTGCTCTCCAGCTCACAGGTGATAATGAGAGCCCATAAAACAGGTAAATGAGCTGGATGTCTGACAAATGATGCAAAGGTGTGTGATGAAGCAACTTCCCAAAAGCAGTAAGCCGGAGCACCCTATCCATCCTCTATGTTTGCTGCAGCAAAGATGGCTGCCTAGCCTGCCCAAACAGAGCCTCCACAGGAAGCCTCTCTCACAGCCTCTTTCTGTAAAACACAGCTTGCACTTCCTCCTGTTTCCGGTAACTTCTCTGTAAATGTTCTCAGTATGAGGCCTCAGGGAGCCTTCCTTGAGAGCCGCTCACCACAGCAAACCCCTTTTCCAAACACCGCGCCACGTGTAGCCTACAACCAGCAAGATGGGCGAAGAGGAGGTGAACTGTGAAATGTACAAAGCCATTTTTATAGCATGTGAAATCTGTTCAGTCCAGTTTTTCCATTCATTATTAAGTGTGCTCAGGAGATCTATTCCCTGCTTGTTGTGAAACACAGCGCTTTACCAGCTAGGCACTTGCAGACCCAAACTCTCAGGGGTAGCCAACCAAAAGCGTGGTCAAATTTACAACCCCGTCTTTATTTATTTACTTCAGTATAAACCTCAAGCCTGAGTCTACCCACACAAATGGGCAGCGGTCGAAATTCTCATGCAGGCAACCATCCTGTTTACTTGTATCCTAGACAGGTGGATCTGCTGCAGGTCAGCCTGTTAGGCCATAATACAAGCCTGGGCTAGGCTAGCCTACAGCCATAGGCCTAACAGTCATGTGTTCCATGACAAAGCAAGGCTAAGAAACATAGAAAACGGTAAGAGACAGCATCACTGACCCAAACGCCTCTAAGTTCTCTCTCTACTGGCATACAGCTACACTAGAACCATCCATCCACTCATCTACAGTCAGATCTCACCAATAAGCGCACCTTATTTGATCTCATCTTGGCATAATCGACCTCTCAGAATACAACTAAAGGAGTCAAGACTCAAAGTTATGCAAACTGACTAGCAGGGCAAACACACGCAACACATATTTAAGGCATGACTACTTATTGCCTGATGTAATATATCCACACTTGAGACATACCTGACCTCCCCTTGCCACAAGAATTAATTTCACCAATTAGTAGCAAAATGCAGAGAACATAAATGAGGTAGCAAGGCCGGCAATGAGCTATAGACGGAGGTAGAGAGAGATATGAGAAAAGAGTTAGGCAGAAAAGATCCAGTGTATCAAAATGGATTTCCTGGCAGATGTGCAGTGGTTGGGCCTGATGAGTAGGTCTGATTAAGCACGAGTGATGAGGGCCCTGGCTCCTCCTCCTCCCCACACAACAAAGAGCCATCCACCCCTCGAGCACAGCTGCAGAACAGCTGTGGGCAGTCGTGCTGAAGACCAGAAGAGAGCTGAGCTGCCCGATGAAATGGGAGAGTTTGGGAACAGATTAATAGATCTCTGGAGGTTAAGTAAACATAATCTGATATAACTCTGCTTGCATTTAAGCTGCTGGCGACGTTTGGCCGGCACTTTTATCACTATAATTTGCTGCCAAGAGCCCACCACCCATCCACCCACCCCCCGTACATTTTGTTTCTTACCCCTCCTGACAATCTTTGTCAGGAAAATGAGGCCCGACTGTGGCTGTAACCAACAAAAAAAGGCGCTCTTCCAAAATGTTCCAGATCACTGGTCACCATTTGTTCTGCCTGAATTCAGTCCAATCAAACAATATTAACAGTAGCCTTGCACTTGCAGGTCCTTATGTAAGACATGCTGAGACCACTGAGAATACCAAATATGTCAGATCACTTAAAACATTTTCATTTCGGAAAATATGAGGCATTAAGATAAAAGCCTCAATTAAAATTCAGAGGTGGAGTCGAAGGAGCCCTTGTGAATTGGCGTGGCTTCCACAGTCAGTGGATGCTAAGGGCTAGAATGTTATGTATGCCCCGTCTGGAGGCACCATCTGCATATTCATGCAGCAGACACCCGTGGATCTCCAAGCTGAATGATGCCCACTCATAGCGGCCGTAACTTCTCCCCCAGAGTGCGGAGCCAAGGGATCCCAGAGGTCTGATAAAAGGGCTCCGATTCAGCGGCAAACACTCACGTTTTTCCAGGCGTGGGCCTGCGGTTCACTTTAATTGGCCTTTTCTGCTGCCGTGAACCTTAATTACTTTGTTCCTGGATTAAAGGCCTCAGACTGCTCCGACGAGGCCAGGGTCCTAACCTTTAGCAGGCTGCAGCCCAGCTCACCCTTGGTTTCTCATTCAGTCCAACAGCTCGTGCTCCAGAGCGGAGAAAAAAACACTGCCAGCCTTGACTAACACAAGAACATAACCCTTACAACTCTTATCTTTATCATGAGCTTTACCATCATGATTTCAGTCATGACTTTCCTTTCCAAATAAACTAAATGACTAATTACTATTAACAATTTGGAATCCTAATGTACATATCACAGTAGCATATATATGTGATTAACACTGTAGCATATGAACCTATCACTGTAGCATATATATGTGATTAACACTGTAGCATATGAACATATCACTGTAGCATATGAACCTATCACTGTAGCATATATATGTTATTAACACTGTAGCATATGAACATAACACTGTAGCATATGCACATGTACATATCACTGTAGCATATGCACTTATCACTGTAGCATATGCGTAAATATTTCAATGAAAATGTAACTTCTACTAATCTTCTTTTATGTCTACTTCATGAACCACAAAACCATACAGAAAGAATAATATGATGTTATGAGCAATCATGCCAGATTAGTCTTGCACCAAGACTCATAACCATAGCTGTGCCCTCAATTTCCCAAGGAAATTGTGGGGTCAACGTGTGCATGTATGTATGCTGGAAATCACAAGCCTTCAAAGTTGTTCTTTCTCTAAATGCCCTATTGTCAATCACACTCTCGGTCCTTTCAAATCAACAAAAAACAGACAGACCTGAATTCACCTGAGCCCTTCAACATCATAGAAAGACAGGAAGAAAGAAAGAAAACAACCTTTTCTCCTCCGCTGGTCCACAAAGAAACACTTCTCTGGGTGTTGTGCTTACATTATTTGGAATCAAGGTTTATTTCAATTAATCCCAGGCAGAACTTAAGTCATAACGTATATTTTCCAGGAGTGTATACTGAGATCCATTGAATTATCCAGAAAGAGGTTCTGTTCGCTGGTGCAGTGGTTAGTATCACCACTTGGTTTGCAGGTTGTCTGTAAGTCACTTTGGATAAAATTGCTGCTAAATACCTAACCCTTACGTTTGTCTCTGTTCTGATACTAATAACTGTGGTCATAGGGAATTTACAAAGATCAGAACATCCTAGGAAAATAGACAAATTATTGTGGAGGTTGAGAGTACAGGTTAAAAAAGCAAGAATATACTCTGAACAAAAGAACACCTGAAGGAAAGTCATCATTGTTCATCAGGAACAGAATCACCTGCCTGGAGAAAAAAAAAACTGTGAACCGTGAACCAGTTAATGACAGGGGGACAGTAGAATTGTATGCGAGAATGGCCTAAAATGCACACCAGGCACACACAAACAGTACTGGCATATGGGGCCAAGCACAGAATTGGAGAATGCTGGCTGGTGTCGGAAGGCAAGTTCAAGTTGCAAAGTGTATTGTTGTGACTGCTGTGAGACCGGACATGGTGCTGTATTCTGAGTGTGAGCACACTGTTTACTTCATTGAGTTAATGATTCCCTTTGAAGATGTGATTGAGAAAGCCTTTGAAAGGAAGAAAGTGTGCACAACTGATAGAGGCGAGGGAACGAGGTTGGCAAGCACACACAAGACCAGTGGAGATAGGTGTCAGAGGCTTTGTAGCTAAATCAACCACAACACTTCTGTTGAATTTTCGAGGACTGTCACTCAAAGGAGCTTTAAGGGTCATTCCACCTCAAATCAACAAATGACTGCTCGATCACTTGAAAATGTTACCACACAAAGTGTGACCATCCAAAATAATGCTTTATATATCAAATACTGCCTGAGAAAGTATTCTGAACAAAAAACACCTGCTTTTTGGTGCTAATCTGAATCTGGGCAAAGTTTGGAATTCATTATCTCAAAAAGTGTTCATGCTAGAACAAATGTGTCAAACTCAAGGCCCGCGGGCCTGATCAGGCCCGACAAGCCATTTAATCTGGCCCGCCAGCTCCTCAGAATGTTGCAAAAAGTTCCATTGATTTGAATGAGCAACGGTCAAATTTCAATTGGCTCGCCTAATTTACCCTCAGGATTAATAAATCAATCTATCTCCTATTAATCTATCAAATGTTGTTTACAAAATATCGTTATCAGATGTCTTTATTGCATTTTTGTAGGAGATTTGTAGGCATCAGCCTAGAAAAAAATAATAACAAAGTGTACCAATGAAACAAACACATTTCCAGAAAGGTTATTCCCAGGGTTATTAGGTTCTGGAATTACAAATTGGTACTAGGACTGCACGTATGTTAATTTTATGTTCAAAGTTTAGGTTTATCGGGTCATAAGTCACATCATTTCTTTGAGTTTCTTATATCTTGGGGCAGCAGTGTTTTACTTCAAGCATTATTGACCTGTGTATGTGAATTATTAGCTGTATGATGACTTAAGGAGGTATTGCTGATATCAGCATGGGAAAATGTCAGCATGCCATTACCGGCCTAGACTCACAAACTTCAGTTTGGTCTTGCTTAGACCCATGCTAATTTAAATGGCCAAAAATGATTGGCCTTAATCTCAGCTTGAATCGGTCGGTATAAATGTCGAGCTTGATGGTGGAAGCTAACGCCTGATTATAGCGACTTGCCTCTGTCCCCAAACTCAAAAACCTCCCCAACGTCCCAGTTGAATGTAAAACGCTCATCCATGACGTTAGCTAGCTAGCTTTGACATCTAGCATCAGCAAACTTGGTTCTTGAAGTCTAGTGAACGACCTGCCTGATAATATTGCATTCTTAGCAATCAAATGTGTCAGTAAATACATGTATTCTGTGACATTTATTTTACAAATAAAACTAATATGAGGTATGATGTTTCAAAACCCATCATATAATACACGTATGTGACTTATGACCTAATATACCTAAACTGAAATTTTAATATGGGTTATCTGTATAAAACTTTGTGAGATAATAAATTCCTTTTATTCCTAAATTAATTTGCCCCAGATTTAGACTAGTACAAAAAAAATGCACTTAGCAACCCATTAACCCATAGCACAAGGAATTTAACATCTTTTCCTATGTTACTATTTATAAAAATGAAATGAGTTCTCTAATTATGTGCTTATTTTACTTCTTTAAAAAGCTGGCAGAACTACAAATAAGAAAATAAATGAATGCAAGTGACAGCGTATTATGTCGTTTTGTTTCTGTGGATTTCTTTGTGGGTGTGTTTGCGTGCGCGTGTGTGCATGTGTGTGTGTGTGTGTGTGTTTGTGTGTGTGTGTGTGTGTGTGTTTGCTTGTGCGTCCGTGCGTGTGTGTGTGTGTGTGTGTGTGTGTGTGTGTGTGTGTGTGTGTGTGTGTGTGTGTGTGTGTGTGTGTTTGCTTGTGCGTGCGTGCGTGCGTGCGTGCGTGTGTGTGTGTTTGTGTGTGTATGTATGTGTGTGTTTGTGTGTGTGTGTGTTTGCTTGTGCGTGCGTGCGTGCGTGCGTGCGTGCGTGCGTGCGTGCGTGCGGATGTGTGTGTGTGTGCGGATGTGTGTGTGTGTGTGTGTGTGTGTGTGTGTGTGTGTGTGTGTGTGTGTGTGTGTGTGTGTGTGTGTGTGTGTGTGTGTGTGTGTGCCCAAGCTCTTCTATACCCATGTCCTTCAGAGCAGTGTGTTGCAGCTGCCCCAGTCTGGCCAGCAGTGAGTGATAGACTAATCGATGGGCAGCCTAATCAGGCAGCTTAGCTCTAATACCCTGGACAGGTTCACATCATTATCATATCAGGTTTCACACGTTTCGAGGTGACATGGAAAAGGCAAAAGATTACAGTCAATCTTCTAGGAAAACGCCACAAGTTTACCGCCCCCATCAGTGAACCAGGTCCGATGAGATAAAAGGCTAAATAAATAAAGAAGGCCTGAGATTCATCATTTAAAAAAAAGAAACACATCCATCCAGAAGCACATAATGAACTCTTTATGTTGCCCACCATGTTGAGAAATTTGTGGGGCAGATGTATACGACTATATCAGCGGCTTTGATGCCTTGATGTGACCCAATGCCAAAACCACCACCCTTCACCACCCCCTGTGCCACAGCGGGCACCACCCCTCCATTACAGGACCACATCCAGGCGAGAGTTTGCTCAACTCTGCACTCACATTTGGAGGAGAGCTGGAGGGACTCTTATAAATCATCTATAAACTTCCTTTACGCAAACTGTTTACAAGCAGTAAATGGTGCATTAAACAGGAACCAGGTTTGCAGTAAGGGGGTTAGGAGTTTTGAGGTGAGGGGTAGGGAGGTATTCGGGTGACGAAGGTGGGTTTGTGGTGGTGTCTTGGTCATGTCTCTCTCCAAAGTGCAACTTTCAGAGCACAACCCCTGCCTTACTAATGTTGTTTAAATGTGTGAAAATTCCAGACAAGCCTGGCAACAATTAAACACTAACCTTAAAAAAATCCACCACCACAACCCCAACAGACAAATGGGATGTGCACTATGCATCCCTTGTAAAACATAATGAAAGAGCTTTCTTTCATTGTGCCAAAGTGCCAAATATGAAAAAAATATGTATCTATCAAAAGTACTTTATGTATCAAGCAGGCTTGCTTTTGTAATTAGTGCTGTGTCTATGAGGTCAAACTTGCTGAATTCATGTGGAGATTAAATAAAAAATGAGGACTATGAAGTCAAGCACAAAGAGATCTAAAGTGACTGAGTCACAATGAGATAGTCAGAGAGAGCTTAAATGTGTGAGTGGACCCTATGTGTTGGATAAAAACACTGATTATTGTGACAATTCTATACATTTGATAACACCTTTATATTAAATCAAGTGCTTGATTTTTATAGTTCACTGTTCCTTAGTAACTTAATATAGAATTAATATTTATCAGTGTACTGTCATACAAATGTTCTGGTGTTTATTACAGATTATGCAGCAGGAGCAGCGATACACATTTTGTACCCCATTCCATGGGCTCCTGTGACAGAATATTGAATGTTACTTTGAGGGGTATATAAATACAGTAAGGTATAGATTTGTACAGATCAGTACAGGAGCAAGGCCAGCTTTGACTAGATCTGACTGAGCCAGCTGATTCATGTCAATCTCAAATTGATTTTATGCCCTCTGTGCAAGACGCTGGGCAGAATCTTTAAGTTCAGTCACAAACACTCACACACACACTGTATTCAGACATCTATCGCCTCATCAATACATAATTGGCACAACTCTTAAACCCCTTATGAGAACCAAATCTGACACTTAAGGAGGAATAAAGCAGAGAGGACCTAAGGCCAGGCTAGCCGGATAGTCATTAATACTTACGACAGGTTACAACCACACAGTCAACAGTTTCCAGGCTAATCATCGTGTCAATCAATGGCGGGAGTGGGGACAGCTTTCAGCAAAGCACCAGGAGTGGGTGGATGAGTGAGGGGGTCGGCGGGTGAGGGGGGGCTGCTTAGCCTGCTTAGAGTGCATTGAGTTTAACACACTGCTCTGTGAGTGTGTAAACAGAGAGGGATATAGACTGGTGCATTGACTGGCTGATCAATGCTATTGATCAGGTGGGCCCACCTCCAGCTCCCCCTCACAGGCTGAGTGTTTTCTCTGCCTGTCAAGTCTCGCACTCCTCCAACAGTCACTGGAGAGGAGGCAGAGAAACTCCGCTTAAACAGCTCCCACACCAGCCACTGGGGGGAGACAGCGAGGGGGGTTAGACCCCCCCACCCCTGACCTTACACTCTTTTCCTCTCTGCCACTATCTAAGACAAAAAATGAATAAAATAAAAATTGTACCACAAACTTAACTGGACAGCAGACAGCGAGTGAGACTGTTGGGAGTTATGCACACAGCCATTATTTCTGGTGCCGAGTATATGGAAATGAATCGCATGCAGCGGGTGATATGGGACAAGTGAACAAAGATATGAGGGCCATGGCAGACCACTCTCCTGCAGCCCTCCAGCGGCAGCTGCCTGGCCACTGTGGATGGCCCATTTCCACAACTCTGATGACCAGCGCCACTAATCCTCAGGGACAAGCAGGAGTGGGCAGGGGGGGGTTCTTCTCAAACTCAACGTGTCACAATAGATCCCCAACGTCATTGTTACTCTGATGAGTCACATACACCTCCTCCACTCCAACACACACACACCCACACACACACACACACACCCACACACCCACACACACACACACACACACACACACACACACACACACACACACACACACACACACACACACTCACACACAAACACAAGCACAAGTAACAACACACGCACATTCACTGGCTGGTGGTGAAAGCACTCATCATCCTACTGGTTGCTTAATCTGCATTGGCATCCTCACCAGCAACTGAGCGCACACACAGGCTAATTCAGCAGTCACTAACGGAGCACACACACACACATCTAGTGACATCTCTCCTTTCAGTGGATGGTGAGGGGGTTGATACTGCTGTAATTCATAATTTGGTATGGATGGACAAATAGGAATTACACGGAGTCAGTAAGCCCGAGGTTGAAATGGAGACAAATGTCCAATCAAACTGAAAGGTGTCTGATTCTTCTCCGGCGCAATCCGAGCGCGTAGATGGACTAAATGTGACACGAGCACCTCTCTGGCAGACAACAGTGACGGGTGGGCTTGATGCCGCGCTCATGCAAAGCAGAGCCCATCAGCCGTCTGATAGACAAGGCTCGTGTCAGCGCTAAGTAAGAGGTAAGAGGGAGCTCACTTCCTCCCAAGAGCCACTGGGAAAGGAAAGGGAGTGGGGGCTTCAGGATTTCAGGCATCTATGGCAGAGGATGTTGCCAAGATCAAAGGTTTTATTTAAAAGCAATCCTGTGGTTTGAAAGGGACAAAAAATGAGAACGAATGAGCATGGGAGAAAGATAGAAAGACAGACAGATCTTGAAAAGGAAAGAATGGCAGGGTTTCATGAAGGCTGCAGGCACAATATTTCTAATGCCTAATCCTGCCTTCAAGCTGTGAGCAATTTCGCAAAACAAATCTACTAACCCAGTAATATCTAATACCTCACTGCATGGCCCAAAAAATTGGCCCCACTGAATGGCACCACTTCTGCATCTATGTCCAGAACAGGGGCTATGAACGTCCCACCCTCTTGACATACACGCCACCATTCAAATACCTTTTCTGGTTTTATTCTTTCACCTTCGTCATTCAGGGAGCATCTATTTCAGATTGTATGAAAAAGTAATATTCAGGCAATAAAGCTTGATTTACACCCTCTCCCCTCCCCTTCCTTTTATTTGATCATTTAGTGGGGATCGTATAACTGTATATCAGACACAAATGAAATCAGGGCCCGTACACATTAAGGCCATGTCTTGCCGCCGCTAACATCTACTGCAACCCACTCTCCCGGCTCCCTAGCAAGCCAAGGGCAGAGTCCCATTCATTTTCAGGCCCATTTCCTCCTATGATTAGGCGATCAATCAATCCCAGCCTTCAATCTCATCAGGCAGACGGGATTATCTGCCCATCTCTCTCTCTCTCTCTCTCTCTAATACACACACATAAACTCTCCCTCTTGCACTCTCTTTCTCTCTCTCTCACTCACACACACACACACACACACACACACACACACACACACACACACACACACACACACACACACACACACACACACACACACACACACACACACACACACACACACACACACACACACACACACACACACACACACACTAGCATCAGATCAAGTATCACTGAACGCATGCGGTTTGCATACGCCAAATAGACCACAGAAAGACATGTCTTAATTTTCACCCCATAGCCTACATGCTTGCCTGTACAGCAAAAAGGCACAGAAAACAGCATAGGCCTAAATAAACACACACACACTTAACATCACTAAAGTGCATGCTGATGATTTGTAGTCCCTCTTTTAACAGCTTTCAATCATAACAATTTTATTTGCAGCCATCTTTCCACAAGATCCCTTTACTGAGCATCACTCCACCACTGGCTCATGGTTGCTTATGTTCCTGAAAGGAATAAAGCTTGTAAGCCGCTGCCAAAATGCACTGAGCCATTGTGTTTCTTGAGGTAATATCACACAAAGAGAGTGTGCCTACAGAGGACTTCGCTTTCAACATGCTTTCACCAGTTTCTTATAACTCTTATACAGTCACTATATCCACAATGTACAAGCCCCACAGTGAGGACACAGCTCTCCGTCAGTAGGCTTCAGTCCGAACAGGGATATTAACAACAGGAGAGAAAACATCTAATAAAAAGAGTCAAACTCACACCCATCACCACCATCACCAAAGTCCATTCTGCCAAAAGAACAATAACGGAGGAAAGAAAGGTCCTATACGTTCATTAGAAGATCTGACGAAGGGTGGAAATAACCCTCTGAAACATCTCTGGCCTAGCTTTCAGAAATTTCAACCCTCTAGTAAAATTCAACTCAAATCATAATGACTTCTGCACTCATGTGAAATGAGATGCACACCGCAGTTTTTTTTTTCTATCCTTTTGTGTTTCAAACACTGTCAGGTGTGGCATGGATCAAAACGTGTCTCCTCAAAACCCGGGAGTAAACAGTGTTAAAGACCAAACACTATTCCAACTTGGAGCATTCATGAAGCGAAGAGAGAGGACACCTTCAGGGGGGGAGAGAGAAAGAGAGAGAGAGAGAGAGAGAGAGAGAGAGAGAGAGAGAGAGAGGGAGAGGGAGAGGGAGAGAGAGAAGTAGAGGGGGAATGAGAGAAAATCCTCCAGTGATCAGACACTGAAGATGAGGCCCTACTGTCTTAAAAGTTTTATCAGCTTTCATCAGGCCCAGAACTCTGGTTGCACCGCCAGCCTCTTCCCCTCACCCCCAACACCCATCTGGGATTCGCTGACATGACATGCCCCACTATAGGGCTGGAGGAGATGGGAATTAGACTTTGCTCCTCTTTATTGCTTTCATCAGTCAGGATGAATATGAAAAATAGCACATCTCTAAATGTTGAGTAGGGAAAGAATGAATTAGTAATAGATTTACATGGTCTGAGAGCACACGCAGGTAAGGAGATTACTTTTTATGTCATAACAAATATTTTATTCCACTTTTACTGATGAGCACCAGCTAAAAGGAACATTTTGCAAAATGTAAAGATATTCAATAAAGGCCACTTAATGGAATAGTTAAAAAATAACCCAAAAAGCTTTTTGATGTAGAGACGCTAATTCTGTTAACAACATTGATCAAACTGTCATGCTTTCATTATGGTACAATGCCTTTTAGCAGCCATGCATTGGGCTATTAGAGTTATAAAGCCTCCAAAACAGTCAGGTTTCTTCCCCTGTCCTTGTCAGGCCTAGTTGCTTTACTTCCTGGGCCAAGTGCGGCAGTGATGGCTTGTCACCATGCATCAGGGTTATGCATGGTCTGATATATCATTTAATTACCTTTTGCCCACAGAGTGCACACTAGAAGTAACCTACTTTTTTCATTTGTTTCAATTCAAACCAACTATTCTAGTAAATTACAACTCAATGTAGATAAAACACCCTCTCACGTTTGATTGGTTGAGATATTAAAGATGCTTACAATTAACTGCATCTTAGGTGTCTGTCTGGTCAAATTAATAAAAATGTACTTGTCAACAAAGCATTATTTCCAGTAAAAAAAAAAATGGTCAAAAATATAATGGAGACCTTACACGCAAAAATACAGTTCACTATCTCTCCAGCATGCACCCCAGTGTCTGTGCACACTGTGGTCCACACCATGATTGGTTTTAATAACATAGTTCAATCCCAAGTGCATTAGATGCTTGTTTTCAACATGTCATTATTTATAATTGCATGCTGCAGGACTGACCATGTGCCCTTGAAGCATTGTTATTTATTGTCAAAGACCAGTAATTAATCTGAGCAAATATTCACAATCTAAGGATGGTTACCTGTCAGAGAAAAAATTTAGAGGACTGCTGTTCAAGGTTTCTGTGTGCATCTCAACCATCCCAGCACATACATCTACTTAACAGGCCAGTAAAAGGATTAAAGGGTGATGGCAAAATAATCTTGTATTACTTAAAAACTGAATATTCCTGACAAAAAGCAAATGATTATACTTTTCCCACATGACCCACTCAGTGGATAGGGAAATGACTGTATTAGTTTACAGAAATGTTATGACTGATAAGGCCAAGGAAAAGGACAACAGCCATGAAGAACCAGAACTTTTAAATGGCAAGCAGTGATCTGGAGAAGCATGGCATCACTAGTGATCCATTAAATCATTGATTTCATACCTCAACATGGAGGTCATTCTTTATTGATGCCTCCATTTGCCTGGAGTGTCTCTGTTAGGCTACGAACTGAAACACGGAAAAAGGTCCACAGCACTAAAGGAAATGACAGGTACACTGACTAAATTAATTTGATGCGTGCAAAAGCAGTCTTCAGTCTTTAGAGAAGGCACCTCTTTGAGGTGTTTTAACTAGGGCACACTGTGCATCTCTGAAATTGTCATGGTATGGCCCTGCTGGCAAAAAACAACAACTTAACCATCTAGTATAACTATCTTAAGGTATGTTTTCACATGATTTTTGATGGTTTAGGTGGCCATACGGGTTAAGACCAGCTCCCACCATTAGATGGTTTTCAACAATTTCTTTCCAGAACTCCCATTTTAATCTGGTTGACCAGCGTATTGCATGTTTTCCAGCCAACACCAGCTAAAACCATCTACTATACTGGTTTTCAACCAGGGCAATTTCAGCAGGAAGATTTGTAATGAACTGCTACTTGATATTTGTAATGCAAGTTGTCTTACACAAATCTAATAAGGTAATATTGGTACAATATTGGTTTTGTTTGTTTAAGTAATGATGTTTAACGCTAGTTATTCCGTTGCATCCTTACTGAAGAGCTTTCCCTTTCAGACGCCATGTCAAGACATTGCACACAACCGTTTACAGTAGTCTGTGCAGCATCACCTAACGTTACCTTAATAACTGCCCTGTGTTATAAGTTATATCATTATCTGTATGGTACCTGATGGGAAGTTAATGGCCAGGGGAAATTGATAAGTTGATGGGCAAACATTTGAAAAAGTTAACTTGAGGGACTCAATAACTTAAATGCTACCATTACGTTTAACATCACTACCTGCATACACATCCAAGGATAAGTTAGACGTATGGGCACGTAACAAAACGTTGCTTGTGAAAATATTAAGCTTGTAACGTAAAGTAGTAAACAGTCATACATAGGTTCAGCCTACATTCTGTGCTAGCTACAATAGCTAAAACTGCTTTAATTATAGGTTGTAAGCTAGCTAAATGTCAAATCCTATCCTCCTGCTATGTACTTAACAGGTGCAAGCAAGGTACGGCAGCGAATAATTGCTAAACTAGCTATCTTAGCTACAGTGCAGATGTCTTGGTGCCACAGTACCTGTTGCACGGCATCTGCTTATCATTTCATCCTTAACCGCGTCTTGTTTCTTGGACGGTCTTGATTTTGTCTTTTTCGTGTCATTACATGAAGCCCTCGAATCTTAACAGAAGCTGGTTGAAAAGCACCAAGTTAACAGCCCAGTATCTGCGCGTCACTTCACTATGAACAATTCCAAATACCCGCCTCGAGACCTCCATCTCCCGCTTATTGCACCTGCAAAACCATGACAACGGCCCTCAAGAACTCCTGGCAAACAGGTCAGTCAACCAATCATAGCATTAACAAACATTTCACCCAACGATAACGTCCAATCAAAAGGTGAATCCAACAACGGGGGAGGGGGGTGATTAGTAGTGAGAATGAATCTTAGAAACCATAGAAACTTTGCAGAAACACAACGCTAACTTCTGTGCACTCAGTGAGGGTTGAATGAGTCTTGCAAAATCAATCAAATAAAATTGGGGATCATGATCTGAACTGCTAACCACTGTCTGAGATGCAATGTAGAAATATGGTCCTGCAGGTATACTTCTAAGTATCTGATGATAAAGATGTGAGCTGTAACTGCTAAACCACTCACTCAGTCATTTTTTCAAGATAGTAGTAGCCACGATGTTGAATGTGAGTGGAAAGTCAGGCTACTAACATAGGACTATCACCTTATAACTGTCATGAAAGTTCACTGCGTGAGCAGTATTTGCATATATTTCCAAGGTCTTTTTCCCCAGGTCTATTTCCAAGGCTACCAAAAACACACAGTTGTACTCTCTGTTTTTCCTGTTCTTTGCATATATGTAGAAAATCTCATCATATTTCATATCCATATCTATTGAATGGATCCATTGTTTTTGTTTTTTGTTTAAAAAAGAGAATAGAACAGTCAGTAGAGAGCCTGTACTGAGTCAGTATACACTCTCACATCCACCCACACAGACACTATGGTGCATTGTGTGAGCACTTTCTCTCAGCAGGCTTGGATTGAACTCACGTTGAGAATCACAAGGCATGTTGAAAGCCACATGATTGCTATATTATTGACTTGAAAATTGCTCTCCATCTATCCCTATTGGTTATAAAAATATTTGTTTCCTGCCTTTAACTCTCTGGTCTAAAATCAGGGTCCATGATGAATAATAGATACGGGAAACGATTTCTAACAGTATTTTATATAATTCAGACAGCTGAAGTGACTCCAAGAGCCTCACATTTATAATACATCGTTGCAATGGGTACTGTAAAAATAATTAAAATTACTCTGACTGACCATATTATTAAAAGCCAGAGTTGGTCTACGTGCTGTAAAATACATTTATTCTACCATTTGTTTAAATATTAGCACCACTAAAGCCACCAATACCCGTTTCTTCAACTTATATTGTATATGCCGAAATACTTCTATAGGCAATCAACATCTCTTGCCTCCTGTAAGCAGTGACATGCAAGAGTTTGGCAAATGTCAAATAATTCCATTTCACTTTCTGTTCCCTTATTGGTTAGGGCTGAAGATGGGAATGAAGTCATCAGATTAATCAAAGATTATGTGAAAAGGGAAGTGGTCCTGGGGGTTGGTGGAACTTCACTGGCCGAAGAAAGTGTGCGTTCACATGAAGACAGTGAGTCGCTAACTATCTCAGACTTGCCAATGTCTTTGTAACAAACTGAGATTATTAAAAATATCTCCCACGGCAACTCATTAGGCTATACCATCAACTCAGGCCATTTTTCCTCCAGACTTTAATTAAATTTGAATTATTTGAAAAAAAATAATGTTTTTAAATCAACAGCTTCAACACTAACACACTCGAGCATAGTGCCAGCAGGCAGGTGTCTTATCACTCCCATTTCTTTTTTTCATGTTTTCTTTCCCCTATGGCCTCTTTGTCCCCAACTTCCCCCTTCTAAAGCCCTCTCACGTCCCTCTCTCTTGGATCCCTTCCATTTGAATGAATGAACACAATATTGTTGGGTATTGTATGTATTATACATGCCAACATCAATATCAATTCCTTCTGCTGTGATTTGTTTGTTACTTCATTCGTCCATATGCATCCTCTAACCTGATAAAATAAAGACTTTATGCTTTCAATTTATAGTGTGAACATAACAGCAATAAAAAAATGATTGCCTTTGACATGCTGCCGATGTATAAAATATTTAATTCAATATGAATGTGAGTAAACAATGCCTCTGACGGCTTGCAATGCAAACAGCAACAATGACATGCATGGAGAAAGAAAGAGCAATCACAATGAGGGCTGAGCCATTTCAGTCACCACTAATTATTAGCATCTTAATGAGACTCTTTTGGGGGAAAATAACAGCATTTAACATAGAAAGAAAAAAACAGCACCATGTCAATAGAAACACACTCTAATTTTCTCTCACTCATAATTGGCACGCTGTGAGGAAACACATTTTCTCAGTTTTTGTTCCAAAGTCTTCCGCTGGTTCTTTTCTGAAAGATGTTGATTGCAAGTGTTCAAAACGTGTCTATAATGTCAAGGTTGGACTTGAATAGTTTCTGATTAATTTGGCCCCTTTGTCACAGTCTTTGGTGGCAGATAACGAAGGTTTTCTAGGGTGAAACGACCATTTTCAAACCAAGGTTTTCTAAAGAGTTTCTGTCCTTGGCCCATGGAAGCTTACTCTGAACACTATACCTGACCATAAACACCAATGCAATTTGTGAATTCTTCATTAGAATAGACTACTGCTCTCAAACATTATACTTATCAGCTAATATCAGCAGATATTGTTATTCCTTAGAAATATTTAGAGTACAGTCTGAATTCACTTAAAATTTGTGGAATTTGTTTGACCTGCGCTGACACAAATGTTCATTCAATTGCACAAATGTTCTCTCTTTTGAAGGAGAAAAGGCTTTGAATATGAATTGTATTTCAACTGGGTAAAGCTTATGTCTTGCATTTGTGTCTCCATCTTTACAACCATCTCTTTCCAGGTTGACCTCAGTTTTGCACTTTACCTCACCAACAAGCACCACACCAATACAATATGCAATGTAATTGTTTATTCACCATCATTCCAGTATTTCTTTATGTTACATGCATGTAGATCTAAAGGGCAACTCAGTCTTCTGTTGAAGACCTATAGTTTAATATTTATCCATGCATCTGGGACATAGGGTCAGGGATCTCTTGACCAACAGCACATCATAAATATTGTTTATAATGTAAGGCCTCTCAATGCAAAACATGCTTATGTAACCCAAGTTCTCTCTTGTCATACTGTAAAATGATCTGGGTTAACAACTATTACCATCAGGCATTCTTTCCAAGTTTTGCATTTGTACAACTTGTAATAGTCCATTGGGCAATGTCCTTAGAGCAATTATTTCACCTGTAGGACTGCAGTCACACAGTGACGAATAAGAGGTAAACCTCAAGGTCAAAGAGCTGAGTTGAAAAACACAATGGAACAGAGAGCTCAGATCAATGGAGATGTGCGATCATGGCACACAGGTCCATCTCTCCCCACCCACCACCATCTTGATGCACTCTCGGAACACAGGAAAATGGATAATGGGCGAGGAACGGGAGATGAGATGTGTGTGGGGTGGAGAGAGAGAGATAGTGAATTATCATTCCGCTTTACATTTGAAGGTAATTAGAATTCTTCATTTCTTTTGTGCAGGCCCCTGCAGAAAGACGAGAGACACTGTGGGGTGATGGGTTAATTGAGGAATAATACCCTTCAGAATGATGGATTTTGGTGACTTGAGATGTCAGAATCCATTATAGGAAATTTAAATTTGCAATTAAAGTGGGAGGTGGGCTGCTCGATTCCTTCGTTTTAATTTTCCCTTCATTCCCCCAACAGCCTCCTTGTGTTATTATTAATGCTACGCATTACATGTCCAGACTCTGTAAAACATCTTGTGTGCCCCTCCCTGGTTTTGAATGCAAATAAGGCTTAATCAATAGTCTAATGCAGAAATGGGTATGGTAGACCAATGACACTGGTCAGCCTTTTTGACTAAGTTGTACAATTTCTATTTGTGTATGGTTTCCTGTATGATAGTGAGTAACGAGGTCGAAAAGTCTAGAAAAAACAAACTTGCATCAGAATCATCCATATGGGTCCATTAATATCCTCTTACAACATGTCATCTGAGTGAACTTTAACCTTTGGGGTTTCTCATCACCAACACCAAAGTTAGAGGTGGAAATTCCTGTCATAGGGCAGGTTTTTGTGGTCAGAAGGCTGGCAAATGACAAGCGGTGTAATGTAACACAGATAGACAGGTGACTTATGAGACCATATTTCTGTCAGACCTCACCTGTTTTCACAGCTCATACCCTAGCATGTTGAGCCCTGGAAACAAGTGGCCAGTGACATTTGGCGTCAATAAATTCCACATAAAACAAGGCTCATCTGTCTGAAGGCTTACTTCTGAAAACAAGTCTATTTTTAGACACTTCCTCTCCTCTCATATGAATAGCATGCCACACCAATAGCTCTATTGAGATGGTCATTCAGCAAATGAAATTGCAGTTTTGATCATAACCTGCTCAAGTGCAAATAGCAGGAGAAAGATATGTGTTGATAATTTGCCATATTGGAAAATACACGTGTTTGCTGACATACAGGGATGCCCCATGCTGGGCATTATAGGTTTTTTAATTACGCTGAGTGAAGCCTGGGACTGATGAGACACAATATTTGGAAGACTGCACCGAAACACGGCTTGGCAAAGGGGGGCGGGGGTGAGTTAGGGGGATGGAGGAGTACATTCTGCATGTCTTCTCTTTCCTCGAGAAGGCAATCTCCGCTGGTGCGCTAACACAACTGCCAGTGTCAGCTACTATATCACCAGTCAAGGTGACGAATGGGAGCCGGGCGCTTTTCAAATATTCAGGGGTAACACAGCAGGATGGGGGCGGGGGTAGAATGAAGGAAAAGATATACACTTTTGTTGGCATGTACTAGATGAGCAGAAATACCTCAAGAGAGAAAAAGACAGTGGATAGTCTGTATCAGAGAGTGCAACTGAGGGAAAAAAAACAGTGCTGTTTTGGTACCTATGCATGGCATTATGAATTGAGAACAAATGCATTTTGTATGGTTTCACCCTTACCCTGTATACCTCCCATCCCCAACTCTCTATCACCCCAGACACAAAATACAGACACACACACACTATTATATACACACACCTCCTTCTCGAATCCTCCTTCGGACAGCTGGAAACAGAATTCATCCGATTCGTTCTGCTGCTTTTCGCTCTCTCTAGAGCTCCCTTCACCTACCTCCCCCAACACCCCCACTATGACTTCTCACCATCCTCTCTCTCTCTCTCACCCTCTCTCGCTCTCTCTGTCTCTCTCCCTCTCTGTCGTAATAGGATCTGCAGGAATCATTCAAAGGCTAGATATAATTTACTGCTCGCTGTGCACAATGCCCCCCCCCCCCCCCCCCCCCCCCGACCCTACCCCCCTTACTCAATCGCACAAGGTGCCCTGCGGATGAACTAATCAGACTTGAAATATTATTTCTGCTTCTTTTTCCTCCATTTTATGAACAGCTTCGGTTTTATGGTGCAAGGGACTAACCCCTGCCTCATCACACGCATGCCGCTGTGTAGCAGCCCCGATAATGGTTGAGAGGAGTGGAGGACATGTTGTATTTGTTTACGCTTTGTATATAGTATGTATTCTAGTTTTGGTCGTGAGAGCGATCTCCCTTCTCACGCTAATTTCTGTTTTGCACACACAGTTAATTCCCCCCAAGGATGCGTTCCATAGAAATGAAAGAGCGAGTGAACATGGAAGCACGTCGCAGTCACACAGCCAGGAGCCTCAGCCGCAAGCCATAAAACACAGGTCCACAGAGCTTCCCTTACCCACAGTCCCTGCGCGCTCCTTATACAATCCACAGATTTAGGCCATTAACCTTTCATGCAGAATATAAATGTTTTCATTCCAAAAGAAAGCAAACCCAAGTTTTCTGCAGAAAAAAGGGAAAATATACTGCATCGTGTTTCTATGAAAAGAAAATTAGCTAATCAAAAGTTTAATATGAACCTAGTTTACCTTTTTCTGAACTTTATAAGAATCTAGGGCAGGATAGGGAGAGTGAAATCTGCATGTGTAGGGCAGATGATCCACTACTACCATTCTGCTAAACCCGGTTGGAGAGGCTGGCAGGGTGACAGATTGTGTGCCAGCGCTGTTTGTGAGAAACTGACAGAGATTTGTATGTAATGCTATTGATCTGGCACCACCTCCATTGATCTCCTGTGGGACGACGGTGGTCTGGATTAAGAATAAAGTCTTTTAAACCTGTGTGGGGCATTACATCATCAAAGCGCTCTCCGGGCCTCATTCTCCAAACATGGTAAATGGATTTGGAGTGAATTGACTCGATTACAGGAACATCATTTGGAGGAGTATAAATCAGCTTTATTGTTTGAGTTCTGCCTTAGATGTGTGCTCCCCATACTTTAGCACTCTCCAAACTACACCCACACTTCAATTTCCTTCCCACAATCCCTCATTGCTTTTCACTTTTTTCCAACTCCAATGTGTCCAAAGGTGCCTGGCT
This sequence comes from Sprattus sprattus, assembly GCF_963457725.1. Lineage (NCBI taxonomy): Eukaryota > Metazoa > Chordata > Actinopteri > Clupeiformes > Clupeidae > Sprattus > Sprattus sprattus. The sequence goes on from NC_137927.1 coordinate 18,770,188, forward strand.
GCAAACATGAAATTTTATTTTAGAAAATAATTGGTGTTATATAAAGCCCACACTTTATAGAGGCTATGAAACTGGTCTCTATGACTCTCATCTTGCATCACAGTACAAAGAGTCTCTCCTTCTGTTTGAGCTTTGAACTTTTGCATTTTAAAACAAACCCTGTATTGTGTAGATTAATTACACTGCTACATATATATTTTGACGCTTAAAATGAATGAAAGTTTGTTCTGTATTCCTATAATTTCTTATTACTTTTCCAGTACTTATATACATCACAATTTTCGAGTACACAGTGCTCAGGTTGATCATAAAGTCTCTATATTAAGTGCCATAGTATTACTCCCATAGTTGTAATGAAACTACTGTATACAAAAGAACCTCAGAAACTGTCTCTGTTCTTTTAATGATGATTTGTCTGTATAGATTATGTCATGGATATGCAAAATTAAGATATTTGTCTGCCAAGTAATACATGGAATTTATAACCCAACAATCACAAAGACACACCCACATCTTTGTCCCGAACTAGCTGTATCAACCATCCTCTCAGGACTGTGTACAGGTATTGACTCGGACCAGGACAGAGACAGAGATGGAGTGTGTGAGATAGAGGGTCTGTGTGTGTGTGAGAGAGAGAGAGAGAAAGAGAGAGAAAGAGAGCTGAAGAAAGGGAGTGAGGGGGAGAAGAGGAGAAAAAGAGACAGAAGGCTGCTCTCAGCTGTTCACTTGTACTTAAGGAGCGCATTTACTTCCCATTGATTTCCAATGCTTTAGTCAATTTCCTGTCACTTTTCATTGCAAGTACATGGGATCTCAGTTTAGCTGCTTACAGGAAAACAGAGAAAGTCCAGAGGGGAAAAGTGGGAGAGGTTTTAGTGAGTTGACTGCGGATTCTCCGTTAGCTCTTTTAAAATAATTCACAGGTCCACACATAGTGTTAGTAGCCAGGGATGAGGGATGAGGCCACTGATGCATCATTTTGATGTAGCTGTGACAGTGGAGAATTGTATCCCATTATATGCAAGTTTTCTGCTCTGTGTTTGTGTAATGGTATGGTATAAAGGTATGACTACTGTATTAATACATACTTGGAGAATATCAATGATACCCAAGACAAATATGCATATTTCTGTATAGCACTTGCATTGTCTGGGGTTGACAGATTTTCAGTATAGTGTTTTACCAGTTGATGATTTATGATTTAGAAACACAAAGACGAGGTAGTGAGTAAGTCCATATTCAGCTTGTGTTATTTCACTTTTCTTCATGGGGCCTTCAGTTGTCTATGTTTACCTCATGTGGTAACTGTACTGTCCTGGGATTGAGATGAACAGTTTTTTTGATGTTCTCCGTTCTTCATTTCAGTTTTAATCAGGTGGTGCTGTGGTCCTGTTGTCTTCGGTTAAAAGTAACGGCATTCCTCTGAGCATAATCTTCTCCTCACACAGAACATTAATCCTACTTATTTTTCTCTCTCTCTCTGTTTCTCCTTTATTACTTCCAGGTGTGAAGGCCCCATCTCCCTCGGAGGCAGATGTGTTTTGGGGGAGGGGGGGGGGATCTTTGTTTGGAGCTGTTCTGTGTTTCACAAGGAAATCTTCACTCGCCTTTGTTCTCTACTGGACGACAAAGGGCGAGAAAGCAGAAAAAAGAGAGAAAAGAAATGAAAAATGGGGTGAGTTGGTGAGAGGTTGAAATTGGGGGCCAGAAAGACCAACAGTCAGACATAGAGATGGAGCTAAATGGTTCTGCGCTAATGCACTTCTTGTCCTCAGGGCAGGGCCATGTGTTGGGTTTGGACAGTGCTTTACATTTGTTAGACGGCTGTCCTGGCTGTGGTTGGTTTTCAGCATCTTTATAATGAACTTCCACATGGAATGCATAATGTGGAACAACAACATGTGTACGTTTTATTTCACTAGCGCCGTAGCATTTACTGAAATAATTATTTGGTCATGCACATTCACACACACACACACACACACACACACACACACACACACACACACAGACACACGAGAGAGAGAGAGAGAGATGGAAAGACTGCTTGAGAAGCAAGACTACTGGGAGCAATTGTGAGGAAACTTCCAGAAGCATCCTGTCCTCGTGGCTGTGTTGTGAGTTTGATCACTCGCTCTACACCCCTGTTTGTACAGCCATTTCAACACCACCATGACGTCCCATAACTCATCCTCATTACTCACTAATTTCTTCAACAGGAGCCAGACTCCATGGAATCTGTGACCTGTTTTGGTAGAGGAGATGCTGAACTGTTGTGTAGAAAACAACACTAATTGTAATAGCTTTTGTATAAAGTAATTTGTCATTTGGTGATGCATTATTATTATTATTATTATTATTATACAGGCATACATCCGGATTGTATAAAGGAAATCTTAATTTCTACAAAAGACAAATTCCATGGTCATACTTAATGTATGTGTAAAGGTGGGAAAAGCTCAAAGTCATTGCTACATGCTGATAAAAAGGTGTGGGAGAGATGGGAGGAAAATGACATGGAGAGCGAAGAAAGAGATCTCTGGGCGAGGTAATTATTCTCAGGCAATCCTCACTCCGTTTTGTAATCTGCAGCTCCACCTTCAATCTCTGATAGGCTGGAGGAGACAGAAAGGAAAAGATGGAACTCCCCGCCCCCCCACCACCCACCCCCTACCCCCCTCCTTTCCTTCACCACCGCACAGACATGCACACACGCAGGCGCAAATCACAAGCACACATTCACACACATGGATCAGAATGATTAATCATAGGAAAATAAAAAAAACTGTGGAGTGAGCTTGTCATTTCTAGGAGAACCGATAGAGGATAGACCCTTGTGCAAATCCTTCTCTTTCACCCTCTCTCTTATTCTGCCTCTCTGTATGTTTCCCCTTGTCTCTTTCTCTCTCTCTCTGTCTATCTCAACCTTACATTCTCATCGTTCTCTCTCATGTTGACTAGAATGACATTAGATGCCAGTGCTTGTTTGTGCTCTAATGACAAGTAACAGGGGACTGTAGTCTCCATGGCAACAGCCTAGGCTCAATACATCATACCTCGTTACAGTAGTCAAGCGGGGACGTTTGGTCAAAAATTAATATATCAAGGGAGGAAGGAGAGGAGGGGGAGGGGTGATGGAGGAGGTGGTAAAATTGTCCTGTATTGGTTCTATGGAGCTGATAACCTCAACATTTAAAACGGTGGCCTTATTAATTTCAGACAGCGGCTACACACCAGAGCCAAATTAATGTGCAATGACCTTGGCTTGATAGTCCTGCTAGTGTCAGCCAGTGTGGTTGTGTGGGAGGCTGTGTACGTGTATGGGTGTGGGTGTGCATCTGTGTGTGTCTGTATGTGTGTAAAGTACAAATGAGAATGTGCGCTGTGTGTGTGTGTGTGTGTGTGTGTGTGTGTGCACGCGCGGGTACGTGTGGAACATGGCCTATAGGCCATTTGAATTATACTGTAGCAGTCGGCGGGATAAGCAGAGGTGCTGCAGCTGGGCAACGGCTCCACCCCAGTTCATGTTCCTGCACAGCTGCTCAGAGGCTTATCTCCTTTCAGGTTCTAATGAGAAAAACCTCTATCATACAGCCATTAGGCCACATCACTCCTCTGTGGCTGCACTGACTTACAAGACCGGACTTCAGAATGGATTGGATCTCATCACAGAACAAGCAATTTAAGATAAGAAGAAACAACAATCTTTTTGTCATTTATCTTTTCAAAAAGAAACCTTTGAAACGTGCCAATGTTTCATGCCGAGTTTATCTAATTTATTTCTTTGTTGTGCCGGATTTGTTTTTGCAAAGTAACGCATACAGACAGCGGGCTATACAGTATAATAGCAGATAAAAATAAACATATAACTAATTTTCTGTGTTATCAGTGTATTATATCAATAATGTTCGCATGTGTGATTGTGTATGTGTCAAATCATCTAATGTTGTGAGACAAAATAAAAATGGGAAGACCTCTCCTTTTGTCTAAGTGAGATATGGCTGCCAAGGAGATAGAGGAAAGAGGGACAAAGACGGAGAGAGAGAGTGAGAGAGAAGGGTGATTCACAGGGCACGGAGATACTGAAATGTACCAGCATTGCCAGACATTAGTCTTCTAATCCACCCCACTGGTCAATATTTATTCTATCAGAGCAATTCTAATACTCAGGAAACTCAAACAGAATGAACACAAATATACACATCAGCTACTTACCTGGTTAGCAATGCCCCTGATGTTTCTCTTGAAAACATGCTTATACACAATGGAACAGGGGCTTCACATTCCATCTTTTCAGCTCAGAATCTCAACACACTTTGCCGCTGCCAAAAGCGCTTTTTGTAAGAATTAGACTAGATTACAGCAAACAGCTCCATGTCAAACTGATCCTGTGCAGGGGAGCCATGCTAATAACAGATGTAGAAGCATTCTGCCTGACAAGACCACCCTATCATAAACCGTCTTCAGAGCACTCGGTTTGCACAATTTCTATTTGCTTTTCTAATATTGAAGCATACCATTTTCTCTCTCTCATGGAACTCTACAGTAAATACAGCACCAGTATTTGATTTATATGGCATAAAAGCCAGCAAGCCAAAAGAATGGAATTACATTTTTACCCCACAAGATAAGCAATCTTATGTGACGGTTGTTTCAAAAGCCAGACCATATAAATCAAAAGGAAATCTGCCTCTCTGCAAGATTTCACATATTCCTCTGGAATGATTACTTTTGCATCTGGCAGCTCTGTGTACACTGCCAGTTAGATCCGCAGAGCACATCAGAGATCCCAATTCTAAGGCCCTGTTGTCACTACCTGCAGGGAATTTTCAGAGGATCTGAATGATACTCGGTCCTGTGATCATTGTAATGACACCAGTGCCAATTGATCACAAGACTATTTCGGAGAGAGAGCTCAGACAACACATTACAGGCTGACACGGCTTCGTACGCCATCAGAGTAGAGGTTTCATATTGCTCCATTAGAGGCTTGCGATTTACAACTAAAAAAATGCAGGAAATATCTCACTTTCTCTGGATTAGCTTCTATGCTTTTTTAAACTCTTTGAGGAGTACCTTCAAAGGGTTAAATTATTGATGCTGAATGGCATGCTGGATATCCTCTGGTGTCTGCTAATTAGATTGTAATTACAATGGAGCTTTGTGATCCTGTCTGCTCTGATTAGAAATACTTTTTGCGGCCAATAGGCTTGACCTTTCCTTTAAAACTTGGCTACTTCAGATTAGTTGCTGCTACAAGGGGTGCAGGGGCTAAATGCAAAACAAAACGTTCTGGATGAAAGACAGAGCAAATGGCCATCTTTTCATGGAAGCAATGCTAACCATCACGGCTACAATAGCACAGACACATAGATAAAAAAGAGTGAAAGATGTGTAAAAAACAGACCTAAATATTACATTCAAACTTACGCAAGGGCTGATGAGAGTGACAGTCTATTGACTTTACAGATGAGGAGGAAACCAGACATAGGGCTTAAAGCTCTTACAAGAGACTTCAAAACCGTAGAAATGTTTAATGTTTGGTTGTATTAGTTTGGAGAGCACGGTATGTGTAAGTTACCTCTCTAGAGAGAGAAAGAAAAATGGAAAAGGAGAAAGGAAGAGAAATGTAGACAGGGGGTGTGGTGGGGATGGGGGGAGGAAAGAGAGAGAGAGAGAAAAAGAGAGCAATAAAGTGAGTGAGAAAGAGAGACGTGTGTGGAACAGCGGGCAGTTGAGGGAGCAGGAGTGTAGCAGCTCTCTCTCTTTCTGTCTCTACCTTTCTCTTTCTCTCTCTCTCTCTCTCTCTCTCCCTCTCCCTCACAGAGCTCTCACACTGAAGACTGAGGAGTGTCTCAGGCCCCCACCAGCACACCTGGTCTCCATTATCTCCCCATTTCACAGGCCTGCACCCCCTAACAGGCCAGCCTGGGAATGAGCCCTGCTCTTTCATCTTCCCATCATTAGAGCTGCCTGCCCAGGGTCAGGGGCCTGTCCGACAGGCATTCCAGCAGCAACAGACAACAACTGATTTTGGTTAAGAGAAAAAAAGGGAAGAAGAAGAAGAAGAAGAAGAAGAAGAAGAAGAAGAAGAAGAAAGAGAGAAAATGAAAGAAAGGAGGGGAGAGAGGGAAAAAAATCTCAACCAAAGCTGGAGTCAGAGAAATATTAATAAGAGCAAGTCTCAGAACAATTATTGTATTAAGAATTCTCCTTGGCGCTGGTCCCAAAGCTATGTGAAACCTGAAGCCACACCTCAAAGGCTCTGGGAGAGCAGCCCGCAGCTCCTTTAAAACAGGCCCTTTGCCTGTTCAGACACCCCACTAACCCCCTACCCCAACCGCCCTCCGCCTCCTCCCGTCCTCCAGCTTCGACTCCATCTCGGCCCCTTCCCCTGCCTCCTGTCATACCAGCACCACCCGCACCAACCTTTACTGTACAGAAAAAAGCTACACGGAAAATGCACACACTCAAGCAGGCACACAAACATGAATAACACAAACACGCATACCTAAACAGAGGAACAGTCAGAGGGAGAGGAAGAAAAGCATTAAAGAGAAAGAAAGTTAGGCTAGAAAGTGGAGGAGGGAGTGGCATGGTGAATTAAATAATGTTAGATGTAAGGTATTGCCCAGGTGCATTTTAATACACTTTACCTTTTATGTTATTTTATCTGCTCATTTGTAAAACACTTTGATTTGCCAATGTGCATGAATAGTGCTATATACACTTTTCATACACTTGTCTTGCCTTGCCAGGTTTGAAAAAAAAAGCATGGCTATGCGACACTGAGAGTCAGATTTATTCTGGTTATTCTGTCAGTTTATTCCCCTTTAAAACCTCCTGTCTGAGGTCTGGCTCTCTCTCTTTCTCAATGCTTACTCCCTCCACCATATTTAACTGTTCAAATGCTTTTGCAGGCTCTATTCACAAAGGATAATCTGAGAAGCACATTTACACAAGTGCACCAGCAGATGGGAGATCTTGTGCATGGTCTAACCATTACCATCTTTGCATATGAGGAAAAAAATGCAACATAATGAAGTGAAATGATCCACTCTCTCACAGCACCATACCTCCACTGTCATAAATCTTTGTAAAGTTACACAAAAAAAAAAAAAAAAAGAAAAGCGTCCCCCCCTAAAAAAAAAAACTATCCGCATAACATTACGTTTAAGGTTTCAAAGATGACACCTTCAGAGAAAAGAAAAGAAAAAAAGAATGATAACTGAGGTGATAAAATTATCCTAGTGAATTCTATTGAAATATTTTTTTGTGTATAGAGGGAAAATGGGGGCAGAGACAGGGCAAAAGAGGGAGAGGGGAAGACATCCATACACACATACACACACACACACACACACACACACACACACACACACACACACACACACACACACACACACACACACACACACACACACACACACACACACACACACACACACACAGCCACATTCCCAGCACATATTCAACTCATTATGAGGGAGAGGGGGGAGCCGATCGCTCAATTATTGGCTGCCGTCACAGGCTAATATTCTTGCCTGTCAGGCCTGATTTTTGCTCAGTTTTGCTCAGACTCCTTGTGATGGACCTCATTTCCTGTTAACCAGAACCAGAAGGTGCTGTGAAAACTGCGACACCTGATCCGGTGTCCAGGAGACGGGAAATGCTCCACCAAAGGCCCACAGCAGGCCAAGACACCCTCCACACCTTCCCCTGCCAACCCCCCCCCCCCCCCCCCCCCCCCACCCACAGCAGAGGCACTGTGATCTGGGCGGATGGTCGGTTGGGGGTTGGGGGTGGAGGGTGTGTGTGTGTGTGTGGGGGGGGGGTTCCTGGGGGGCAGTTGAGGGGTCTGAAGAGGATATGTAAGGATGAGCAACTTCTTCTTATGCCAAGGAGCAATCAAAAAGAGAATGGCTTATCTGCAACAGTGTGTATCAGTTGCTTTCAACGGCTAGAAGTTAAACATGATATTGTACTATCCCTCTACAGTGTGCATACCTTTTATTTTGACAGTGAAGTTTTAGGGTATTGCTGCCACAAATCCTGGATATCTCTACCATCTGGCCTTTATGTATCGGGTGAAAGACAGATGTGTGAATTTTTTAACTTCCAAAAAATCAGCGCTGTGCCATCCATGGCATTCCTATCTTCTGTCACATTTATCAGCTTCTCTTCACCCTGTCTTTTGAGATGAGGCCTCCTCCCTCCGTTCAAAAGAAGAGCTCGTCTTTCCTATTTAAATCTTTTCCTCTTTCGCTCTCTCCCGGATCCCTCTCACCCATCATTTCTCCTGACAGATGGGATTGAATTAGTTTGACCTGTCCTCGCAATTCAAGCATAATTTGGCTTTGACATTGATAGGGGAGGAAGACACAGTGGCACGAGCTGGAGGTGCAGGGAACATGGAGGGAGGAAAGGGGAATATGCTCGCCGTGCATTGTAATGAGGCTCCACCCTCCTGTGGCATCCAGGTTTCATCCATATATATATATATATATATATATATATATATATATATATATAGGAGCACACCTTTACTTTATGGTTGATTTCATTACAGTGCAGCATTGTCTTTCAAATGCTTTCCCGAATGGCAACTAGCATGTGCATGTGTAAAGTAGTCTTTAAAAACACAGGCTCTAAATCACAAACCACAAAGATGTAGCAACTGTCTTCCATGTCAGGGCTCACGCATTCCCCAAACAACCAAACATGTGCTTACAGTGTGACACAGCAAAGGGGGGGACACAGCAAATTTATGATGCACTTAATCTTTGGGACCAAGAAAAAAACATGTTTGGCAGATGTGTGCATGCTGGGTTGCTGTCGTTCCGTGGTCTCGTGAGTTCTAAGGAGAAGTGTTTATGTGACACAAGTGCTGTCTCCAGTCAGGCTTGACTGTCAGCAGGATGGACGGAGCAATGCACTGTGGGACTGGAGGCCGCACTGGGGTGGGTGGGTCTGTGGCTTCCCCCCCCCCAGCCCCCCCTCCAGTTTCTGCTCCTTGTTTGTTCCTTGTGGTAACAAGTTGTAGGGCCGATCAGCCATTAGAAGGTAATGCTTCCCAGTTCGCACAATGCCCATGATTACAAGGTCTTGTTCTGCACACTCATGCCTTTTGATGTCTCCTTGACTTAAGCTGTCAGTGGTCCCCTCCGAAAAATATCCACAAACACTGGAATAGGATCTCCAAAGCTTAGAAGAGGCCACAAGAGTCCTTGGGGAGGTATAACAAGTCTGGTGCCGTCAACATGTCTTCACCACCCGTCTGTAGCTGGTCTGTCAGAGGAACTATACAACATAAGTTATGTCAGCTCTCCTTGAAGAAACAATGAATGAAAATGGCATTATAGAACAGAGGTTGGGTATGAACTCAGAGACAATTGGCTTTAACGCTGGAGTGGTTGTGGGGGTGAGACACCAGGAAAAATGGCGCTCATCAACCGGAGAGAGTAAGGGGTTCTGAAGATGATAATAAGATATGGACCCCCAATATTGGGAAGGTTGGCCCTTCACCTCCAGGCTAGGAGAGCTCAGATGTTGGGGGGTTTGGAGAGGGGGAGATGCACCCCTCGCCCATGGCCAGAGTCACACTCAGGCGCTAACCCAATTTCACACTCTACGGCTCGAGCCGGCGTTGGTACACGGCCGTGTCTGAGTGTGGGTGCCATCTGGTACAGGGCTGGGGAGGAAGCGGGCTGGCTTTTCACACTGATCCGATTAGGGTGCTTTTAATTCATTCGGGATGTATCGTTGCGTGTTAATTGGCTCAGCATGGCCGGCGAATGTGGCTCCCTGCTTGCGCTAGGATGGCCCCAGCCTCTAGTTCCCTCACAGAGGCGGCGGGGGGTATGGTTTGAAAGGGGTGGGAGTGAAGAGGTCCTTCACTCCCATGGAACCCCTTAACCCCTCTTCCCAGAACCGTGGCTTTTACTGGGGAAGGCACGGTGCACAGGGATCCACTCACAAAGAGCTCCACAAGCTCTAAAACAATACAGTCCCTAAAGGCAAAGCATATTGAAAACAGGAGGCCTGATGAACGCCTGCTTGGGAAATGTGAGCTCAGACATGCTGAAAACCATATTTTCAGACACCAGTTGAGGTATCTGTCCACCGATCATATTGCATGTGTTGTCATTCAGCACTTTCAAGGGGGATCATTTTTCCTAGCCATGGACAAATGACATCCCTTTGAGTGTAAAAGAAGAGAACTGAAGGCTGAACTAGAGCAACTTAAAATACATGTGGGTTTTGAGTCCACCAGGTCAGCCCTTCACTCGCAAATGAAAAAAAATGAACTTTCTGAAACTGTGGGTCAAAATGCAAAAGGCCATTCAAAAAGTCACTGCATTTCCCACCCAGAAATGATATTAAAATATTGTGGACACTGAGCTATATGCATTGGGACATAACACCCGCGCTCACCCTGGCTTTCTCAATAATGAAGTAGAAAGAGGTTCAATCAAAATGTTCAGACAGAGAGTGAAGCTTAGTAAAGGTCACAAGGCAGTAATAATAGCACACTGCTTTATTAAAGGAAACATCAAAAGGCAAGTTAGTGGCCTTGCGGTTCCCCCTACTCCTGCCTTTGGTTAGCTGGGGGACAGAGGCCCCTCCTTCACCCCCTCCTGTTATTTCAGTTTTGTTTTTCAAAAGAGCATCTCATTTCATACTGAGTCTATCTGCATTAAAATCAAACCAGTATGGTGCGACTGTGTCACATTCCTATGTGCTAAACTCCTCAATGGTACTTTATGGCAATGCTTTCATCTCTGAGGAGGAGAAACTGTGAATGAACAGTAAATGTCATTTAAAATCAAATTGTCATTTAAGTGAAATGTTATCTGAAATAACATGATGCCATATTCATTGCAACATTACTAGTGTTTATTTTAGCTTCAGTTTTTCCCCTTAAATACATAAACATAATTCTGTCTCTGGCATCTGCATATTGAGTTACACTAATCGCACAAGAACACATTTATTGGGAGGGCAGGGGACTTTAGCATGGCACAGTCGGGCAGCATTCCATTATGGCTTTTTCTTGATCTGTGTTGAATTTGTATGAAAGTTTGGCCAAGCCAGTAGCAGTGAGGTGTGATGTCTGGTAGGCAAGGGAGGGACTGTTGGCCTAGAGATTACCCTTGAGCTTAGCTGGGGTCTTTGAGTTGAGCTGACTTCTGTGTAATGAGTCCTAGTCTCAAGAGTAATTAATTTGGTTCACATCACAGTCACTAGCTAACGCATACAAACAGACATTCACACAAACACATACTTACTCATAAGCACACGCACTCTCTCACACACACACACACAGACACACACACACACACACACACCCATGCACACACTGTCTCTCTTCTGTCACACACACACACACAAAGGCATTATCTCCCCTTGATTTACACTTGCCTTTGAATTAGAGCACAACGCTAATGAACATTACACTTGATCCTTCTCTGAAGTCAAAAGGAATTAGTGAACTGTGGCCTTAAAAGCAAACTTCACTTACAGTCATATTTGTCTTAAGCCTTCATCATGTTGAATTAGCCGCAAACAGCCACTTCTAATTAAGCCTTATATCACATTTGTTACCTAACATGTTTTAATTAGTCTTGTCCATCCATCTGGCCTACAAGGCCTTTACATGTGACTGCACTGGGAGGGATGCTGCGTGTAACAGCCAAAAAAATTTGGAGGTGGCTGAGGGGACTGATTCCCTCATGCTTATCAGGCATTAATTAGTAATTTAGAATAAGACATAATTATTATTCTAAAATTGAAGCACGCATAACAAATTAATGTCTCCTGATTACATGATTGTGTGCAACGCATAATAGTGTGCCTTTAATTAATGTGAAAATGTAATAATAAAAGTCTTTCACAAATGCTTAACTTCCAAATCAGAGGCTGATTAGCCCATATGATGTAACTATGAGCTGTGGTCATATTGTGTGAACAACCCTTCTCAAACACAGAAAAAGAAGGAAAGACAGACACACAGAAGCATTTTATGCTCATAATTTTTAATGTATCACAATGAGCAAGAAACATACTTGATGAAATATTTTCAAAGGAGTATATTCAATTACCATCTACAATCAACTTAACTAGGACAACAAGGTTTTGTGACAAAAGTTTTCTTTAAAAGTCTGAAGTTCCACGTGGTGTATGTGTGTTAGTCTCCATGTAATTTGGTACAGTTTGGAAATCTTCATCATATAATTACAGTAACAAAAAAGCTAACAAGACTACAGTATAGAAAAGACATCAAGAACAACATTTTTGGTTTAACTTGCTCTTTTTTGTACATTGCAAGGCTGTTTCTTCTACCCTCGGGTGGGCTACCTGGAGCCACTGAGCCTTGTCTGTTAGGCTCGGAGGAGGAATAACTGAAAACAAAAAGTAAAACAAAAAAAAGAATAAAAGAAAGGATTAAAAACGGAAAAATAAAGTAACATTGTGGCACCAGGAGTCACAAAGGGAACAGGGAGCTCCAGTAACAGTTCATCTTTGAATTTGGAGCAAATGGTTTGGTTGCTTGTTAGTTTGGTTGTTAATTTTGGTTGTTTCGCTTGTTTGTGTATGTGTGTTCAACTGCTTCTTCAGGAATGACAGCCTAGAAAAAAACCACCCTCCCCCATTGCGTTCTGAATCGTCTTTTGATGGGTTTGAGAGGGATGAGATCGGCTGGCTCCGCGACACGGCGGGTCAGTCCACCCTCTGACCACGGAGCGCCATTCGTCAATCAGTGAGCCAAGCAAGGGGCAATGGAACAGGTAGCAACAACGTGAACGGGGGAAAGGAAAAAAGAAGCAAGTGTCACTGTCCATCCTGTTCAGAAGTGCGTAAAATGTCCATCAAAGCAGAAGTAGAGGCGGGGCAGAGAGGGAGACACAGAGAGAAACAAGGTAGGGGGTGTGGGGGTGGGGTGCGGGCGGCTCGAGTCACTGGGGTTCAGCGCTATAGCCGAGATCTTTCCTCTCTCTCCGCGCTCTTCTTCAAATGCTCACTGTTCTAGAGTCCGTCCCCACTGGGGACTTGTCAGTGATCCAATATTGTCTCGGTACTGCCTGGAGCCGCCCCAGCCCCCGTCTGCCTTTGGCTCCCCTGCCCCAGTTTGGTGTGCCCACAGCCTTCTCAGACGTCTCCAAAGTTTCCCAGAGTTCAAATCTTTTTTTTTTCCTTCTTTGTCATTTTTGAACAAAAAAGTCGATTTCTTCTTTTTAAATATATCTATATCTGTATACATGTTTTTTTCACAGTGGGCAAAAGGATGACCTCTACAGCAAAACCTGTCTTTTAGGATCTCTGTAAAATGTCCACAAAAATCAAGTATCCCAATGTGAGTAGACGCATCTCAGCCGTGTGATGTGTCGTGCCACAATAAATATACACTGGTCAGGGGGGCACAAACAGAAACGTTTCCTTTTTTTGTTCAACTGCATTACGCTTTGGCCACATTCATACAATAAATCAAGACTCAAAACTGCTCAGTGCTTCAGTATCATCGTTCTCCGCATTTTCTAATTATTGTTACTTTAATATCTGATTCATCTAAATCTTCAACAACTTACTGAAGATCCAGGTATGCAGTTCCATGTGTTTTGGTTTGAAATTAAAGTAAAAAAAAAAGTATAAAAATGCAAACTGATGCTGGCTCTTCTGACATACATACACACACGCGCACACACACACACACACACACACACACACACACACACACACACACACACACTCTAACACAGTCCATGCTGGCTAAATTGATTGTGAAGACATAACTTTGTCTCTCACAAGAGAGCCCAGAGACAAACAAAACAAAAAAAGACTTTGGAAAGAGAAGATCAGTGTTGAAAAAACAAGCAAACATAGGAATATTATTACACCATAAAGTGGCCAGGTCTTAAAGATAAAAAAGCGATTCAAATTTAAAGCTGGTGTTAAACATTAATTTATATGAGGGAAGAAATAATATACAGAAAAATAAAATAACATACAAATAGTTGAAATATATGAAAATAATAATAATTACAATAATAATAATAAATGTCATACATTATTTGAAACCAAAATAGGGCAAAAGCATTCAAAAATAATCTGTACAACATCAGAATTCTAAAAAATAATCATATGAACAATATTCTAGGTAACAGGACTTGAAAGGAGTGGCAAGCTTGCAGACCAAATCTAACGAATTTCAATAGCATGCGCAAGTATCAACACCAAATAACATTGCTCTGCGAGACGCAACACTTTAGACACACTTCCGAGATTGCGGCAATGTATTAATTAGTCCAAATACACTTGCTATACACTTGTGGCCAAGAGCAGTTATTCACAAATTGAAATATTTGTTTTGGTGAAGAAATTAAAGATTTAAAAAAGGTTTTGCTTTCATGAGAGGGTAGAATGATTTCTGTAAAGCATATTCTTTTCCATTGCAATAAGTTGGAGTAAATGACCTCTTTGGACATAAAGGCATTGAGATACCTTTTCACCATCCCAAATAAAACAAGGGACATCTTCAAAGAGACTCCTGCCTTTGTCAGTCTTATAATGCTTTGGAATGAAGATGTCCCTTGGTAACCTGTAATCCATATTTCATGCATGGAAATGGCTTAACACCCTGCAGAAACCCGGGCCAAGTCCCTGCTTGATATCCCAGGATGGGAGGCCGCCACTCCAGACTTTGCTAAACAGCCTTTATTTCCTTCTGAGTCTTGTTATAAATTGATAGGCATGATGACACTACACCGGGGAGACACATGTCTGTACCACATGTATTATGTACATTTTTGGTAACCACTATTACTTCATCTCATTCAAGTGAGCAACAACCTTTACTGGTCACAGAGGGTCTCGTACCCCCACCCTCCTCCCGGACCGTAACTTCAAACGAGGGAACTGAGTGGAGATGTTAGCAACCCACGATGGTAAATTTACACAACAGCTTACAGTCATCTTAGAAATGAGATCAAATAGAATAGGATCCAAATAAAAAGGAAAGAAATAGAATCAGTCCTTGCTTAAGAGAAAACAAAGTCAACAAATGCAGATGTGGTATTTGGAATGCACTATTCTTTACAAACGTCAGAGATCATTGGCTTTAAACATTGGTCTGTTTGGGGGGGAAAAAAAGAAAAAAAAAATCAGCCAAAATGTCCTTTGGAACATATATTCACAGTCTTCAAAGTTCCGTTTTTGCAAGAAGAAAAGGAGGGGGGAAAGATGTTGCAGAGGCAGGGAAATGGTTTATTGTTTGTCTTTTTGTTAAAGCTTAGCCAAAAAGCAAAATGAGCATGCATCTAGGTATTCTTCTTTTCAAAATCTACATTAGCAGCAAAACATATGTCCTCAAAGACCAGACCTTATACATTTTCTTCAAAAACAAACAACAACAACAAAAAAAATGTGTGACAGACAAAAAAAAAAATAGAGAGAGAGCTTTTTAACCTCTATCTTACAAACTGCAATGGCTCTGTAACGGTGCTACTCCACAATGCAAGGACATGGGCCCTTTTTTGGTTTTTGGTATTCTTGGTATTTTACGTAAAAAAAGCCACCTGTCTGCTTGCAAAGAAGCAAAAACGGCAACTCTGATGCGTACTCCTTTATTTTAAAACTTTGTTTTCTTTCCTTTAAAAACAGCAACAAATTCTCAAGTATAAAGAAGCCTCTTTTCTCATCTTTATGCACCAATGGTGAAAGTGTTTAGTCTTTGGATTTTCTTTTGTTTTAAAGCGTGAGAATTATTATTATTATTCTTTTTCATTTTAATATATGACATAAAAAATTAATAAAATAAAGCCGTAAACAGACTGCAGCCACACTATGAAAAACAAACATCTGCTTTGTAGTGCACAAGGAGTAGTAACCATCTCCAAATCTACAAAGGCAAGGCTTAAAAATCAAAAAGGGATGGGACGGAAATCGAGAGAAAGGGATCAAAGGGCAAGGAGAGTTAGACAGTGGTAAGTGCACAAAGGTAACACAAAAATAATTGAAATTTTTCAACACCTCAGATTTCTTTTAGTTTTTGGTTGGATTCACACCAACCCAAAAGAAGACAGAAAAAACCCTTGAGAGAAAAGGGAACCTGCCTTGTCAGTTATTGGCAGTTGGGTGAACGTTAGCCAGGAAGGCAAGGATAAGACAGAAATAAAGTATAGATCAGTTACTGCTCCTTAATCTAGTCTATTGGAATGACCAAGACAACATCAAATGAAGCGCCTTAAAGTTGGACAATACAAAAGCTAAATGTACACAAAGATTTTTCAGTCTACCATACTGTTTAAATTCATTTCCAATGCAACAATCTACTTAACACCAAAAATGTTTATATCTATCATAAATACAGAAAGGTTTATCTTAAAAAAATCTTTTTATCCCCACCAACAAGTCTGCAATGCTTTTCATGTCTGGGTAATGAGGAAGGGCTTATGTCCCATGTGAAGGATTTTTAAATGTTTAAACCAGCCATTCAGCGACCATTTTTGAATGCCCAGAAAGCTATGCTTTCACTTTACTTTTGAATACTTTCTGCCAATAAAATGAAACTTTAAAACATAGATGTTAGGAACAAAACAGAAAAAAAGAAAGTAATGACTTTCTGTAACAGAAAAAATTGTGAGCTGTTGACCTGAGAATAAAATAGACATTACATCATTCGTTTTACTTAAGCAAGCCATTGGTATTTGAACGCTTAGATCGCAAGAAACTGTAAGACTATTCTCCCATACAGTACACACTGGCTGACTGTGCTATTATATGGAAATACTTTTGCAAACAAGGGACAGCGTGTTAAATTGTACTTTGTTATCAGGGATTAGGGGCCATTTAAACAACTTTGAGGCAGTCCATTGCTATACAGCATTCCTCTATCATAAGCCAAAACTTAACTGC
Source organism: Sprattus sprattus (assembly GCF_963457725.1). Taxonomy (NCBI): domain Eukaryota; kingdom Metazoa; phylum Chordata; class Actinopteri; order Clupeiformes; family Clupeidae; genus Sprattus; species Sprattus sprattus. Next base: position 18,787,099 of record NC_137927.1, read on the forward strand.
AGTGATCTTCTCTATTTATTTATATATGTATATATATATTTGAGTAGAAATAAACAAAAACCAGCATGTTGATATGGGAAAACAATCCACTAACATTTAAATTTTTGGTTACAAGCTTTGGAATTGCAGTTAGTCTTTACACATCTTTTTTGAAATTGGTTTGTATACTTTTAAACATATTTTAACATCGCTGCTTTTTTTGTCTTGTTTTTTTCTTTTGTTGTTTTCTTTTTTTTGTCTTTTACATTTTTTAAATACTGTCCATCATTGAAAGCTCTTTTACAATCTGATGGAGTCTGTTCCTACACTAGCAAGATTACTACTACAACTACTACTGTCTTTGAGACAACTGGGCTGAGTCTCCTCTGCCGTTCGGCCCAGTCTGTCAGCTGACTTCTGACTGCTGTCAGAGTCAGACTCGTCAGTAAAGACGTCTGTTGGTATCGAGGTCTGAACCCCTGAGGTGCTCAATGAACTTGAGGTAACCGTTGAAGGTGAGGATACTGAAGGAAAAGATGACAACGTAGAAGGAGCGGCATTGGGCTTTCCAGCTAAAGCTCTGGAAAAAGGGGCCAGGGGCCAGGGTTTGCCGGCAGCTGTGGTACTGAGTGGGGCAGCCGCAGAGGAAGAGGAGCACGAGGATGAAGAGGCAGAAGAGGACGGCATGGTGGCTGATGATGTTGGTGGGGGAGTGGGGGTGCTGTTTGGATGAGTGGTAGACTGCGAGGTAGATGCGGTGTTAGGATCGGGGAAGCAGGCTGAAGAGTGAGGTAATAAACTAGTAGCGTGCTCTTTGGCATTTCTGGCTGATCGTTTGATTGTTCTGTGTTTGTGCAAGGCCGACTCTAGGTGTTGACTGAGCGCTTTGTCCCCTTCTAGCGTAGTGTCGCAGGCCAGGCAGTCATACAGACTTCCCTCTGCTCTACTTTTGCTGCTGGGGACTCTAATCAACATGTCTTGCAGGTTTGCCACAGACTGACCGAAAAAGCAGATCGACTTCAGGTGGCCGATGGCCGCTTCCTCCTTGCTGAAAACAGCTTGACACTTACGGCATGCCAGCCGGTGCTGCACTTTGGGGACGATGTACTGGTCAAGAAGGGGGTTCGCACCTTTGCCATCCATCTCGTGCTGCTCTGTGGGTAGGTTATTGTGAGAGGAAGAGGAGGAGGTATCAATGGGGGGAGTGCCTTTCTTTTCCTCTGATTTGACTGGATCTTTGGCAGTTTCTTTGCGGTCCCCCGAGGACTGTGTGGGAACTGGAGTTTGGCTCGCTTTGGGTTGCTGGATCTGTTGAAGCTGCCGCTGCTGCTGCTGCAACGCCTCTTGAAGGCTCTGCTGATATTGCTGGTAATGCTGGAGCAGGGACCCTGGGGAAAGCCCCATCAGAGCCTGTGATAAAGCTGGGTTGTAGGGGAAAAGGCTCTCCATGCCATACATTGGCTGCAGATAGCCTCCTTGGAGAGCCTGGGGCATTTGAGGGGCATAATATGGGGAGAAGCCAGGCATAAAATAGGGAAGGAACTGACTGGTGAGCAGAGCTGTAGGGTCAGATGCCAAGGCAGCCTGAAGAGCTTGAAGCTGGGCAGGGTCTACCACATACTCCATTCCAGGAGTTGGCATTGAGGTGGCAGGAACAGCTGTATCTGGTTTCTCTTTCTTGGCACTGGCAGCTGAGGTGGTGGGTGCTGGAGTTCCCCCCGTTGAGGAGTGTGTAGCAGACCTCTCTGCCTTCTCCTTGGACTTTTCTTTGTCCCTAGACCTTTCAGCATCACGCTCCTTAGGGGGATCAGCCCGGGAACCCGGCTGTAGAGTTGCTGATGTGGATGTAGAACTAGATGTGGGGCTCGAGTGGGCAACAGAGGTGCTGGCCTGAGCTGGACTTGGTGAGGCCAGGGAGGAGGAGGATGGAGGCTTGTTGGGTAAACCAGATGTGGGGAGACTGGGAGAGGGGACACTGGCACCAGGCATGTTCAGGAGGTTTGGAGGTTTAGGAGGAGTTAAAGCTAGAAGAAGAGATTGTACAGAGAGAAAAATACATATTAGGATTTTATTGTATTTATGTTAAAATGTAAATTCTCATATTTGGTAAAAGTCATGATTACATACCTGTGTTCGATGAGTTAAAGCCTGGTAAGGAAGGGCTGCCGACTCCTGGCAGCAGAACAGGGGATATTCCCTGTAGATTTGGGTAAGCTGACTGAAGGTTTAGGGCTTGCAGGGCAGAGCTGTCAAACATGCCCTGTTGCTGCATTGCTTGCTGCTGAGCAAGGCCCAATACCTCATTGGCTTTCTTAATACGATCCATTTCTTGCTGGGCCATCAGCTGGCGAACAGTGGCTGGGTCAAAGTACTCTTTCTCTTTATCAAGTTGGCTGCCAATTGTCTCTTTCACCTTAGCTATATGCTGCTGGGAGAAGATGTGGTCTCGAACTGAGAGACGAGCACTGTACTTGACGCCACAAAGTGTACACTCTGTCTTAGGGCCTTCATAGGATGTCTGGTTGATGCCAAAGTGTTTTGCCATGCTGAGCTTGGCCTTTTTTTCCTTGGCACGAGCATTTTGGAACCAAACCTGCACCACTCTCTTTGGAAGTCCAATATCATTACCCAACACCTCACACTCCAACATGGTGGGGGTCCTGTAGTCATTGAAGCAGGACTTAAGTACTTTTAGCTGGAGGTTGGTCATCTGTGTCCGGAAGCGCTTTTGGCCAGGCCTGTCTCCACTATCAATGCTCTTACTCCCAGAGGCTCCAGGGCTGGGCGAACAGGGATCAGCCATACTCGAGGTCTCACTGTAATCCACAATGTTCTCATTTTCATAATCTTTATAATAATAACTTGTTGCCGGGCTCACAAGTCCTGAGGACATCTGGTCGTCATTCTCAAGGGAGGGTGCTGTCCCCCCAGACTTGGACAGAACGTCACTGCTCATGTGGCCATGCTTTGCATCGGCAATGTCATTGTCAGCATTGGCCTCATCACCAGTGGTAGTGTCAGTGATAGCGGTGTTCACAGAGGAACAATCATCATTGTCCAGTTTGCTTGGGTCAAAGCTCATGTTCACAGAGGACATGGATGGGCTTTCAAAGTCCTCCATTCCCTCAACTTTAATAGATGTGGGGCTCATAAGGGCCCTCGGAGAAAAATCCATGTTTTTAAGAGGTGACAAAGAAGAACACTGCCCATCATTGTTGTTGGAGGGGACTAGGTAAGAATAGTTTGAGGTATCCAAAGGGTCCATCTTCAGCTGCAATCCCTCGTGATCAGGCAACATATTTGACAGGGCCATGTTGTAGCCAGCACGTTTAGCTTCATGCCAGTGGCGTGAACGAATATGTGCCTCCAAGGCTGTCTTGGCTTTGAATAGGGCACGGCAAAAAGGACAGCGGCGGTGAGCTTGAGCTGGCCCCACAGCCCTGAATTGCCCTTTCCTTTCTCTGGCTCTAGTGTTCTGGAACCACACCTGCACCACCCTTTTCTTGAGTCCAACTTCATGGGCAATGTGATCAAGCATCTTGCGGGTTGGATTGGAATCTAGCAGATATTTCTGGTAGAGAATCTCCAGCTGCTCAGGTGTGATTGTGGTTCTTAATCGTTTGTCTCTCTGAGGTTCTTCACCACTGTTGGTACTATCATTCTCTCCTGGACTGGTGCCCACTTTCTCCTCCAACTTCCTCTTCAGGGAATTCATGGTTGAGGTTGGTGTTGAGGGAGAGGTAGCTGAGCTGCTTGGGATTTGTGGCATGGCCCCAGAGAGAAGCTGGCTTGCCAACAGAGGGTTGCTAGGGTCAAAGAGCATAAAGGACATATCCATGGGGCGGTCTAAGAATTGGGGATGGATAAACTGGTTTTGGACAGTAAGAAAATGAAGCTGCTGGTGTTCTTGCCAGTGCTCAAATGAAGGGAAAGCCAGCTTGCATTGCTCACACTGGTATGGGATCATCTGCTGGGCCAGCTGTTGCTGTGAAGCAGAGGACAGGTGAGGATTCAGTGTCATGTGAGAGCTCTGAGAGGGAGCTTGGCTAGACTGAGAGGCTGAAGGACCACTCTGTTGTTGCTGCTGCTGGGATAGGGAGGGAGATGAAATCTTTGAGTTCTTTGGAGCCATCAGGGGCTTCTCTTCTCTAGAGTGTCTTGGCTGCAGTGTTTCAGACATGTGCAGGTTCTCCTGTTTCAGAGATGGCTGACTGTCCCTGTGATCTAGGGAGGTTTCAGCTGAGTGCTTGGGCTTTTCATCATAAGAGTTGGATGTGTTTGCTGTGGTGGCCTCCTCCTTCTCTGAGGATGACATGTGAGAGAAGGATGAGGTGGATGGTGGGAGAGGGCAGAGGCTTGAGGATGTAGGCATTGGGGTGTGGCCTGAAGACCCAGATGGGGTATAATACTCATGAGAAAGGTCAACTGAATCCTCATTTTGGCTGTCTTCCTGCCCGTCCTCATCTTCATCTTTGTAACAAAGTTTCTTTTGGTGCTTGATAAGGTCGAAGATGCGTTGAAAGACCAGGCTGCACTTCTTGCACTGGTAGTTCAAGTTGCTGGTGCGAATGTAACGGTCATTAGACAACTCACGTCTTTCACCATCCTTACTTCCATCTCCCTGGTTCTCATAATTCTTGCGAGCCTTCTGTCTGGCATTCTGGAACCACACTACAATGACTCGTGTTGGCAGAGTAAGCAGGTTAGAGAGCTGCTCAAATTCATCATCTTTAGGGTAGGCATTGGCATCAAAGAAGTCTTGTAATACCCTAAGCTGGTAGTCTGTGAACCTTGTTCTCGAGGATCTCTTGCTTCCATAGCTCTCCATTTTATGAGGCTCAGGGGAAGGTGGTTTGGAGTCAATTTTGATATCCTCTAGTGTAGTGATTGGTGGGTTGTTGAAATTGTATGGAGAATCTTTGTTGCGCTGGCGTTCTTTGAAGAGGGTGTTACGGAACCAGTGCTTAATCACTTTCTGGGGAAGCCCTGACTTGTCTGCCATCTCCTTGATTTGGTCCTCATTGGGAGAATTGTTTATATCGAAATACTGTCTGAGGACCCTGAGCTGATCATCTGTGATGCGTGTGCGAGGTCTCTTGTTCTGTTGTTGCTGCAGCATGGCCGGGGTCATTTGCTGCTGGTAGAGTTGAGCAAGATCATTCAGTCCTTCAGATGATAGCTGACCTGACATTTGACCAGGCAGTGACTGAAGGGACATGGACTGCATCATAAGTGGGGAGAAGAGAGGCATGTCCATTGACATGGGCATCTGAGCCATAGAAACTGTGGGCTGTGGTGGGGGCACAGTTGGGGGAGTAGGGACAGAGACAGGGATATTTGGTGTCGGTGCTCTCTGAGGAGAAGGCTGAGGGGGTGGTGGAGGAGGAGGTGGAGGTGGTGGTGGGGGTGCAGGAGCAGGAGCAGCCTCAGGAGTCTGAGGTCTCAATGGGTAAATCTTGTCATACTGCTCTCGATACTCCTTGGCAAACCTTTCAAGTGACCCGAAAGGGAAGAAGGACTGATGGATGTGTTCTTGATGACTTTTCAGTATCAATATGTTGGAGAAGAGCTTGCCGCATGCCTCACATTCTAACTTCTCCAGTCCTTCAACAGGGTCGACAACTCGGCTGATAGGTGGTGGCCCAGTTGAGCCTGCTGATGTAGTTCCTGTTGGCTTTCTCTGTGCCTTCTGTTTGTTTTCATTGTACTGAATCACTAGCTCAAATCCAAAATTTTCCAACAGGGCTTTGGTTGCATTTCCTCGAGCATCTGAGGCAATTCTAGGTGGAGGAAAGCCAGGATCATGGTTCACACTAACGGCATTAGCCTGAATGTCTTTCTTGTCCTTGGATTTCATGTTTTCAGATGTATCTTTCGAGGTGTGGTCCTCACCTCTGTCATTCATTTCCTTTTCCTTGGGCAGGTCCCGCTCTTTCTCATTTTGATGAACATGTTGCTTTGGTTTCTTCTCAACTTGGTGTGAGAACTGGGCACTCTGCTGAAGCAAAGCCATTTGGCTTGAGGCCTGAGAGTGGGCTTGGTGCTGCTGTTGCAAGTGATGGTGCAATAACTGCTGCTGAAGACAACTCTGGGCCTGCTGGGCCTGCTGGGCCTGCTGGGCTGAATTCTTCTGATGTTCCTCCAGCAAAGCAGCTGAAGCGCTACTTAAACCAAGAGAGCTGAGATTCATCTCTGGGTTCAGTTGGAATTCTGCCCCAGGTATGTAAAAGGGAAAGAGCAGTTGCTGTTGCTGCAGTGGTAGAAGAGCGTCTGTTGTCATGGGGAAGTGCTGGAGAAGCGGGTTGAAGAGCTGAGACTGAAGAATTGCAGCTTGCTGCTGAAGTTCTTGCTGAAGTTGTGCCTGGGCTTGTGCCTGGGCCTGGGCCAACTGCTGCTGCTGGAGCTGCTGCTGGTGGCCTCGGGCAGACAGCATGTCTGCAAATTTCTTCTTTTTCATGTCGTGGTTTTCAGAGGGAGATGGATGGCTCCCATGGCTGTTCCCATGGCTGTCAGTGTTGTGTGACTGGCTCAGGTGGTTGTCCCTCAGCATACTCTGCACTGTCTGGACGCCTGCTGGAGAGCAGCTGCGGTTGCTTGAATTGGATGTGGAGTTGGAGACTGGAATTGGGCTGGGTGTAGAAGTGCTAATGGTGTTGGGGGCCCCTCCACTTGGTCCAGTGTTTACAGGGCTTGTAATTCCTCCTGCTGCCTCAAGCTTGGCTGCACGGGCCTTAGTCTGATGGAGGACAGACCGCATATGTATCTCCAGAGTGGAGCTCTGACTGTATGCCACATTGCAAGTGCTGCATTTGAAAGGTTTGTTGTCAGGGCTGCTTGTTGGCTCTGGCTGACCAGCGGTGGTCTCTTGTAGGGCCCTCTTCACCTTGTGCAGGTGTGAGACAGAGTTATAATGTACAAGCAGGATATTCTTCTGTGTAAAGGACTCTTTGCAGACTGTGCATTTGAAAGGCCGAGAGGGATCTAGGAACTTCTCCATGGTGAAGTTGGGACCTTTCCTGAACGGCAGGGCTCTCTTCGGCTCTGATCCAGAATCCTCTAGGAGAGAACCTGAGTCACTGCCAGTAGGACTCTGCTTTTCTTCTAGATCACTCTCCTCTCCTTCTTTGTCATCTTCTGCCAGAATGCCTTGGTCTTCACCAAGAGAGGGATCACCCATGACCATTAGATCTCCATTCATCAGTAACCCTCCATAGAGCTGCTGGATATCAGCCTCGCTTAGCTCCAGGTGACTTGTTTCCAGGTGCTTCTTCAGCGCCTGTAGGGTTCTGAAGCTTCGCTGGCACAGGCAACACATGGTGGCAGCCCTGATGACATGGTACTGGGAGTGGAGCTGGAGCTTCTCCACAGTCTTGAAAGCCAAGCTGCACTGATTGCAGCGGTACTTGTAGACGTGCCGGTCAGAGACAGGAAGCTGAGGCCTTTTGTTGTGGACTTCATTGAAGTGCATCTGGAGGGAGCTGGAGGACTTGAAGACCTGGTTACAGCCTTTCTTCCAGCACAGGAAACCAGTTGCATCTTCTCTTCCAGACTGGTGTTCCTCCAGAGGTGACTTGCGAGTTTCAGTCATCTCTGCAGAAAAAGGAACTTTCTCAGGGTCAGCATCTAAGGTTTCTGTGAATTGAAAAAAAGAACACCACAATGTTTTTATACCGTATTCATCTTCTTTTTGATTAAAAAATCATGTCATTCATATGTCATATGTCATTTATAAAAAAAATGTGGAACTTGCAATATGTTAAAATGACTTAATCCTTGCAGGTTCACCACAGAAAAGATTCCACTACTGTTCAGAAGATGTGCATTTGGAAAAACACAAACCTGTCTGTTTCTTAATGTCATCATTGCCAGTGTTGGCTGTGGACTGGGGGGTGCTTTGTGCCTCCCTTTCCGGGCTGGGGACTGGTATGAACATGCTTGCTGGCAGCGTTTCTGTACTTGCCACCTGGAAAATAACACAGGGCGTGCTCCTCGTTAATTGCAGGTCCACCTTCACAGTTTCTCTTTTATAGGTGGCAGGAAAGCTCAGATACTTGCAACGATGCGTACACAATAAGGGTGCCAGGGCATGGTGAATAAGTACCTACAACTACATCAACTACAGCTTCACAATTAAATTTAACACTAAAGAGAACTATATTAAGAAAAAGGCAAGAAACTGATGGCAGACAGAACAGCAATTTAAATTATGGATGTAACAAAAATAGTCATATAAATTGAGAACACACACCCATGCACACCTGCACTCACACAGAAATGAATCATATTATATCTACTTTCTTCGCTTTCCTTATAATTTGCACTTTGATCACTGCTAGTGTTTTGTCATGTGCCTGGAAAGTTCTCTGCTGCAGCCAATTAGTGGGATGGGCTGAAAGGCCCACCTTGGCCAAGAGTAAAGCTTATTAGGTAGCCTAATTAAATAATTCTCTCTCCTTGTAAAAAGTGCATTCTATTTCAAAAGATAAGAGCAGTGAGCGAGAGTGCCAGTCTGTTGCGTACACGGATCACCTTCTGAGTGTACAATGTTCATTCACCTCACCAAAGGAAGACTAAAACAACAACATTTGGCAAATACCTCACAAAATGGATTTGCATGTTTGTAGATTTTAATGTATGAAGCTTATCGTGAATGGAAAAAGTGCATTTCCATGTGCCTCTTTCTTCTAGTTCAATCATTCTTGCTGTATTTTTAATTAGACCGTTTCAAGAAGCAATGAATATTGATTAAAAAGTGCAGGAGTGCAGCCAGGTTTCCTGTGCTCTCAAAAGGTTGAAGTCAATCATGTGTGAATGACAGGAACCTTCCCTCTATCTTGGCAACCCCCCACCTCTTGTATACTCCAATGTTCCCTCGAGCTCCTCAATCTCTCCCTGTCTTTCTCTCTCTCTCTCTCTCTCTTTCTCTTTCTCTCTCTCTCTCTCTCTCTCTCTCTCTCTCTCTCTCGGAAAAAAACACAACAATTCATCAAATGCACTCATTAAGCGGCCCCTATTTAACAATAATCAGTGATTGAGATTGGAAGAGTCTGCAAGATGAGGCACTACCGGCTTCACCTTCTTTCAATTAACTCCCCAAACAGAATAATCACATCCACTCCCCACACAGCATTTTAATTCATACACCCCACCCCACATGCTACTACCTTTCTATTCCTCAGTCTTTTTGCTCCCTTTATACTCTTGTATACCTTGTCTATACCTTAAAGTCAGAGCCGATCAACCTCATATCCTTCGATTATGTGCGTGGGAGGTTTCTGCTTCAAAAATAAATAAATCTGCTATTTGAAATAATATGTGCATACTGCATTGGTTTCAATGGATACTGCTTTGTTTGAGCCTCGCCAGTGTGCTAGATGAAAACCCTCAAATAATCTAAATCTCAAATAATCCAAATAACCCAAAACATGCTTATATCTGCAAGACTGTGCATAATAAACAGCTGTAGAGCTTGTGTTATGGTTCAATGTTTGGATCTGTGGCCTGAAGTCAGAGCCGTTTTAAATATCAGCCAGGAGCACTGTTCTCCAAATGAACAGCAAAGAAAAGGTCTCCAAGCAAAGGATGCTCCAGAATGATTTAGTCAGCCTGAGACGCACCCTGAGAGGACTGCCATTCCTCCCAGCCACAGCCAGTCAGTACAACTGGGGTTTAAGTGGAACAGACAGGACTCTCTTGTCCATCAGTATGCAATTAGTTTAATTAGAAATACACAGAAATAAAATTCATATTCATATAATTTTTTACAACCTTTCACAATCTCCTCCAAAGTGAAAGCAGAAAATGAGTATGACCAGCTCGGCGAGTTACGAAAACAAATCACGCCAGTGATTTACATTACAAAGTGGACTGTTTCTAGACAACTGCTTAATTAGGGAACGAGAAGCAAGCACTAAGAGTATCCCAAGGTCACTTTTAATTTGGACCGGCTAATTGGCAAACATAGCTCCAAATGGCTATCATCTAGCCAGACTCAGAATTAATGAAGCACAATTATTTTCATTACCCCTATCTTAGACAGACAGAAAATGAGACATAGTGCTAGCAGAGAGAAAGAGAGAGAGAAAGAGAGAGAGAGAGTGATAGAGAAAGAGAAAAAGGGAGAGATAGAGAGATAGATAGAGATGGAGGAATGATGTGCATTTATATCTTAAGTGTGTATCTTTATGCATAGTCTGCAAGAAATAAAAGTCACCTATTGCAGAATTCATTAGGGAGCATCGGCAGGACAAGTAAGAGGGATATGGTACCCATCAAATCTGTTTCTATCCTGCCCCTCTTGTAGATACCCTGTGCATTATCTTCTCTATAAAAGAAAATATATTACGTCCTCCACACCTAATATTTGCTTGCAGGGACCGAGAGAGGAGATAGGAGCGGAGAAAGAAAGGAGATGAGAGGAGAGGAGAGGAGAGGAGAGGAGGACAGGAGAGGAGAGGAGAGGAGAGGAGAGGAGCGGAGAGGAGAGGAGAGGAAAGGAGATGAGAGGAGAGAGATGGCTTCACTGGAGTTAGGGACACAGTTACTCTGAGGCATGGGTCAGTAAGCCATTCAGCGCTGAAGTTAAGAAAATAACAAACATTTTCCTCTTTATCCCTAGAACTGGCTGAGAATAGTGAAACAAGAGCTATAGTTTTCATAGATGGCCTCTTCTGACTGACTTGAAATCAAGTAAATTCTCTCTCGGGGGGTGGGGGGTGGGGGGTAGTGAAGGATGAAAAAGGCCCCCAATACCGAGGGATTTTAGTAATGAAGTCAGGCGACTTAAAGAGGGATGATGTAAGTGTTACTTCTTAATATGAAAGAATGTCCCCCTCCGACATGTCTTGACAACGATGAGAATATTTCCCGCTCCGCTTTCAATGTACTCTTCATTCCCAGTGTTAATCAGTCTGGGAGAAGCACTTCACAGACTACATCTCTGGAGCTTTTTTTTTTTTAAATAACTTTTCTTACATTTTCACTGATGCAACCCCAATCCCCACAGAGCATTCCCATGCTGAGACAACACATCACCAAGTCACGCTGAGGCTTTGAGGACCTCCAGGATTGAGTGGATTGGGTGAGAAGGGGAAAGCAAATTCTGGATGGTACTTTTCTCTCTCTCTCCCTCTCTCTCTCTCTCTCTCTCCCCCGAAGCTCTTAGCCTTGCGGCAACATGGCTCTCGAAAGTCACTCGAGACCTCAGGTTGGCAAGTTAGATTAAAAAATAGTGAATAATAATATTTGCATTGCCTGGACTTGCATGTCATTACATGAGGGGGAGGAGGAGGGGGGTCCACTCATTAAATTTCAATTCATCTGTGTCACAATTACCTGAATATATTAATAATAAAAGCCTTTGTTTTGAATAGAACTGGAGTGATCACAGACACATGGAGACTGTCAAAGCACACCAGAGAGAAATAAAAAGAGAGGGAGAAGAGCTGCTCGTGGGGCGAACAACAGAATCGCCTATTAGAGACCCGCAGTTTATCGTTTTTTTCTTCTTCTCTCTTTCTCTCTACTGCATGTTCTTTCACTTCCTCAATTGACTGTGATAACATAATGAAACGGGAAAAAGGCTCATTGACAGTGGGCATGTCAAGACAATGGCTGAGTCGAAGGATCGCTACAGAATCAATCCCCCCTCCTCACCCCCCTCCCACCGCCTTCAGTCACCCCAACCCATAATATCTGACTTCAAGTGAGTCAACAGGACGCCCAGGGGCCATTTCACAATTAACAGTTTCCTTTGTGTTTTGATTAAGCCTCAAATGTCATCAATTAGAGAGAAGGAGACGGGAGAGACAACCTTCATTACACTCAGGCGAAGTGAGTAAGAGTGCGGGAGGGAGAGAGAGAGAGAGAAGGAGAGAGAGGGAGAGAGAGGGAGACAGAGAGAGAGAGGGAGAGAGAAATAGAGAGAGAAATAGAGAGAGAGAAAGAGTGACTCATCCACATGGAGCAAGCAAACAGGCTCTGCCCTGTCCCACACTGGTCCTTGACATGGCCACGATGGCGCCACGTCCAACAGGGGAATATAGTCTTGCGTGTACTTGCAGACGGAGTCAGTATGGAGCACACTAATAACTAAAAGCCCAGCAGGCCTCATTCTCCACCGTTTCTCTACTAGCTCCACTGACTAATAGAGGACTAAAAAGACACTTTAGTGCCTCAAAAAGATGTGATTAAAAGTGTGATTAAAAATGACAATGGACAGAGTGCCGGGAGGCGTGACATTTGCTCCGTCATTGTGTGCCAACTGAAAGCCCCGTGGCTGAGACACGTCATGTAATCATGCCTTCATGCAGGTCTGTGTCTCTGCAACAGGGAGGTCAAGAGCAAGTACTCCATATAATAACATCAGGATCACAACCTACATGGTTTCCTGGGTGTATGAATAGGGTTCAATACTTCAACAGATGGAAAACGTGTCAAGCAAGAGTATTCAACAGCGAAGAGAGAAAGCCAGAAGGCCATTTACAGCATGTTTCAATTTGATAGTTTAGGGTACTATGAGCAATGTAGATATAAAAGCCTGATACTGGAAGAAATGAAAACGACGAAATACATAATCTGGGTTGTGTAACAATACGTTTATGCGTGGCTCTAACTTAATGTTGGTCGCATCGAGTGCTAATTTCAGAATTCAATATTCAAAAGGGTTAAAAAGCTAACTTCTTTTCAGACTTTGTGAAAACAAATCTAAGCACAAACACACACACAGACACACACACACACACACACACACACACACAGATTGACGTACACTCACAGTGGAAATCAGCTTGTCAACGCAGTCGGGCGCCACGCTATGCAGGTGCGTGAGGTGGAACTGCAGGTGAACCTTGTTGTTGAGCATGTCCTGGCAGAGCGGGCAGCGGAACATGGGCTGGACCGAGTGCTGAGTCATGACGTGCATCCTGAGCCGGTTCAGATCCGTGTTGGTGAACTTGCAGTAGGGGCACTGGTACATCTGGAGCAGGGGGAGGAAGGAATGGATTCAATGATGGATGGATGAAGATGGAGGGATTGTGTTGGATTGATAAGAGGATATGAATGTGGAGGGATGACAGAGAAGGTTGTGTATGAAGGGAATGACAGGCAGAGAGAGAGGTTTTGTTTAGAGGGAGTGATGGGAGTAAAAAAGCGTGATACAGAGAGAAGTGGGGACTCTTTTCCTCTAGGAACAGATCTCCTCTGAACAGGGAACGGTGGGTTACCGTGAGTGGCAGAAAACCCTGGCAGACACTTCAAAGGCCTCTCAGCTGTCAAATATTGTATTGATTTTCTACCTTTTTGAGCAATTAGTGATGCAAGTGTGGCAAAAAAGGAAAAAAATAATCTTCGGATGAAAACACCCTGTTTGCATAATGCAAGAGTGTCCAGCTTTACTGAACTTCAGAAAATGCTGAGTTTTTCTCCTCAGTAATTAATTTCCAAGGGTGAGGCTTTCATAGCAAACTATTCCCATTGGCAATACAAGCTGAGGCAGATGCTAGAGAATGACACACAAATCAACATGTTTAAATGGGTAGTGGCGGCACTGACTGACTGCTGTATCCCTGACAGTGCAGATCAGGTTAAGTCTCTACATCACTATGGCTACCAGTGCTAATGACACCTCCGCTCACCTGCTCTGCAGCACTCTTCTCAGCTGTCCGGGGACGCTTGGAGGACAGGGGGCTCTCTGCAGCCCCAGACCTCGAGGACGGGCGCTTGGAGGGAGCCGGGGAATCCGACCGCTCCCTCTCCGACTGGCTGGCTGCTGCCACTGATGCTGCTGCGGCTGCTGTTGCTGCTGCTGTACACACAAACACAGGAGAGAAAATACACTTAGTCAAGATAGGGCAGAGAATTTCTAAAGAGGGTACTAATCAATCAATACAAAGGCTGGATAAAGGGCTTAAGGATGTCTTTCCCTAACTGTGACAGAGGCATATTTAACAGAGTTTGGGCAGGCGAGGTGGAGACAGGGCCCTCCTGTGCAAACTGCCACGCCATTTCAAAGACCCCTCCCATGCCACCAAGCAGACAAGCACTCAGAGCTCTCCCTGACGGGCTGTCTCTCCCAATGTTGGATGGTTAGGACATCAGACACCAGCAGAGACGTCTAATCAAAACGTTCGTTTGCCACATCAGGTTGCTCTGGCTTCTGCTCCGCCTCAGCGTTTGAAGCGGCGCTTTAGTGGAGGAATCCAGGGGACTTGTGAGGTGCCCATCACAGTCATGGCATGTCTGATCAGACAACATTTTATCTAAAAGAGGCCCATCACTCTTGCTTGAGCCCTGACCCTATTTTCTTCTTTGAATAAAAGGAAATATGTGTACATAAATATACATATGAACTAAGAAGTTACTCATATATGCTTAATTTAAATTCAGATATGCTTAAGCATATATTCTTCTTGTCAGCAGTCCTATAACTGATCAAATTGACGAGAGGAAACAGCAGCATGAATTGGTGAGTTTCATATAAAATTGAACTAAAGTAAAAACGCCAGTGGAGCCAATGCTCTGCCATGCAGCCATCTTTACTCTGCTCAGAGCAATTAAAACCAGGTGAGATTTTGAGCCCTTTGATTCCAGGGGCTGTATGAAATGGTGCCAGCTGAAGGACTGGTGTGATTTGGCTGGGGCGTGCAGGGGGCTTTGGAGGAGCTGGAGGCTCAGGATCCCCCCAAATCCTGCTGGTATCGCTGACCTACAGCTTGACCCTGCTCAGGTAAATCCTCCTGCTCTTTGTGCCTGCCTCTCGCCAGAGAGTGCCAGAGCAACTCTCAATTTAATTGGAATTCTGTAAGCAGCTAATCCGCCCACAAGAGGTGCCTAGGTCTACTTTAGGCCAAGTAGAATGTTCCTGGGGTTTGGATGGAGAGGTGCCCACACCAAACATCTGCCTCCAGTCTTTTCCCCATATGGATGGGTCTCATTTTTTTTTAGCATGTGCAACAGTGTACCAGTGCTTTAACTGAGCCTGACATCTTAAGCAAATGTGAGATACTGTTTAGTTCTGAGAGAGATTCCAGTCAGAACTAAAATCTCATGATTCGTATTTATGATTTATGATTTTACAACTCATGTGCCTTTGTGATTCTATCTGTGTGCCTCTGTGCTTCTCAGTGATAAGGCCTGGGGTGTTTTGGTTGTGTCTCGAAGGCCATAGGGTCGCTCTGACTCCTGAGTGCATATCCTGCGTCGGTTGGTATCTGTTCTTTCTCACACGTTAGCGCTGGACCCAGGGTGGCCCACGTAATCCGAGCTTTGTGATTAACACCACCCTCTCCTGTCAGACCAAAGATACTTAAACTGAGACTAGAACAGAGAAGCTGGTGAACCATGCCCTCTCTCCCTTGATGCGCATCATTGTAAATAAAACCCTGTTCCTGATTTTTCTACCATTGCCTGATTGAGTCTCCGTGTATCGTGTGGTATAAAATGACTATGACCCATGGGTGGCGGTAAGGTGCTAGCAAGACCAAGCCTGTAGGCTGAATGTCCAAGGAGTACACATACTGCTGAAGTTGCTTTGAATAGAACTACACACTAAATAGCCACTTGGATAAATGATGTGTTGAATGGAAGATGCTTATCTGAGCACCAGTAATTACTAGTGTAGAATTACACAAGAAAATCATCTTACGACCAACTCAATGGAGAGGAGTGGAGAGAACACATCACACATCCTAAAAGTGTGAGTCCACATAACATAAAATTGCTGATCACGTGCCGCCGACTGAACAAAGAAAAGGAGAAGAATAGGTTGGAGGGAGTGAAGGCAGTGTGTAGGAGGTGCAGAGGTGGGTAATTGTCAGGTATCCCC
Source organism: Sprattus sprattus (assembly GCF_963457725.1). Lineage (NCBI taxonomy): Eukaryota > Metazoa > Chordata > Actinopteri > Clupeiformes > Clupeidae > Sprattus > Sprattus sprattus. The sequence goes on from NC_137927.1 coordinate 18,802,901, forward strand.
CCTTTGTGATAATCACACGCAGTTGCTGCCGTCTCAAATATGCTCGGCTAGCTGGCAGAACATTGCACACGGCTAATCCCTTTAATGCAACCTGCACCAGGCTTCACAATGCCGCCGCGTCGCCTGCGCTCACCATCCCCACTGAGTCCCACTAAACAACAAGAGGCTCGGCGCCCAGCTAACCTGGGTGCATCGGCCGCACTGCCTATTCAGAGAACCGGAGGGAGGGAGGGAGAGAAAGAAAGAGTGAGAGAGAATGAGAGAAAGAGAGAGAGAGAGAGTGAGAGATAGACAGGGAAGAAGATGCAAACAAAACAGGAGCGGCGAGCAGAAAGGCATTGCAGTCGAGTAAAAATACTCAGTTAAGCCGGCCCTCGTAAAGGAGCTAAATCCACTCGGAGCCAGAGCTGGGGGGCGAGCCAGGCAGCCCACGACCCGGCGCTCCGCCAGCGGAAAGAATTCACTGTGAAACTCAAGACGGACCCACTGCCAGCCGAGCCCTTAACGAGGACATAAAGAGTTAAATTTGGCCTGATTCGTACAGTCCTGCAAGGGCAAATTGAGAGCAGGGTAGTTAGTGTGTGTGTGTGTGTGTGTGTGTGTGTGTGTGTGTGTGTGTGTGTGTGTGTGTGTGTGTGTGTGTGTGTGTGTGTGTTTGTGTGTGTGTGGAGGGGGGTGAGAAGCTTGGGCAGAGAGGGTCAGGTTAAGCAGGGCTGACCATCCCACTGCTCCAGACATTAAAGTGTCACCTCCAATCAGGACGGAGGCAGCTGAGCTGATTGCACAGTGGGTGGGTGGAAGTGCAGGGGCTGGGGCTTCTGCTTTGGTTGGGAGCAGCTTGCCGGATCTCACAGAAACACTGGGATCAGCTGGCCAGGCCCAATTAGGGTCCAGTCAGGGCCAATCCCATTACACATCTCCACCAATAAACAAAGGAAATGTTAAACAAAGGATCCTCCCATTCTGTCACATTAACCTCTCTCACTGTCCATGCCACTTCCTCTGTCGGTTCACTTATACTCCTCCTCCAGTTAACGCCATTTCCCACCTTCAGGAGAGGTCTTCTTCCTTTCCACTGTCCCACTGTCTTCGTCTCACCCTGCTTCTCTCTGTCTTTCTTCCTTATGGCTTATGCCGAGGTCTTATCGCCTTTCCTAAACATGTGTTATGTGTTCTGTGTCCACCTCTCAAATGCCTTTTAAACTTAACTTAACTAAGACAGACAGACAGACAGACAGACAGACAGACAGACACCCATAAAACTGCACATATGTGAACAGGTCGGGCAGCCATTTGAAAGCAGACAAACAGCTGGAACTAAAGTGTCGGCTGCTGAGGTCCACAGGCTTGGGCCCAGAGTTGGCAGCTGGGAGCTGGGAGTTGGAAGCGGAGGCTGCTGTCTGAGCCTGAGTGTGCAGCAGCAAATACCAAAGAAAAGCGTAAAATGAGTCTGGTGTCCTCTATCGGGACAGGCTAATGGGCAGCACATGCTGGGAAACAGTCAGTCCTGCGCCGATGCCAGACTCTTTCTCTAATTTGAGGTGTTTAAGAAGCTTTCAGCTGAGGTTTAGGTTTGCATGAACCTTTATTCAGTACTACCACCTTAAATCAAACACAGAAACATGGCACTGTACAGAGGGTCCAAAAGTCATACAAACAAACTACTTCATTCGACTCATCAGCTGAACTAATGTAGCTATATGGTTCAGGGGCAGCTTGAAGTGTCTCCCTAGAGACCAGTAATGCCCATCAGGTTTCTGCCTCTCTGAAGCCTGGGAGGGTTGGGCTGGTGAAGGTGGGGGCTACCTCACCTCGTCATGCCCTGTTAGGACTTCATAAATCTGATCAATCGCTCGCTCTCAACAGCCACCGACCAAAATACAAAACCCTGCTTCTGCCACAAAGCCCGTGACGAGAAAGTCCAGCTACCGTGTCCTGTTTTTTGTTGTTGTTGTTGTTGTTACGGGGGCTAGGATGAAGTAAAAGAAGAAGAAAACGAACCCCATCACAACCACCACTGAGCGAAGCAGAAAACATACTGGAACGAGAGGGAGTACAGAGAGAAATACTTTCGTGTGTGAGTGTGTGTGTGTGTGTGTGTGTGAGTGTGTGTGTGTGTGTGTGTGTGTGTGTGTGTGTGTGTGTGTGTGTGCATGTACACGGTCTAAATGTGGCAAGCTTGGGCTGGCAATGGAACATGGACCTGCATCAGAGCCAGAAAGATCTATTGAAACAGACCATGACCAGAACACTGGCTTCTGATGGAAAGACCTGAGCCTCCTGGGGCACTCCGAGTGTAACGTGTGTGCATTTGGCTCAGCACAGAGAGAAGATTAGCGGTGAACGGTTCCATGACTTCAAGGGGATCAAAAAGGTGACACCGATGACAGAGGTAACGACAAGGACCATTGCCTGTCAAAGTCAGGACTTGGCTGCCCTTCAGAAAAACAACAGACGGCATAAAATGGTGACAAAGACATTCAGGTCCAAAACGTCACTCTTACAGAATGGCTACAAGAGGATTTGGGCCATTCATGTTTTTAATTTCTCCTACCCCAACCTAATTTCTTTCCCACCCCACCAATGGTGGTTATTCAACTTGATTCAATGATTCATCAATGATTGAAGCCGCCATCCTGCCTGCAGTATCTATCAGATCCAAACTTCCCATCTAATGTGCTTGTCTCTTTTTTAAAGATGTTACCAAGACCAACCTATGAAGGTGGACAGTCTTCTGCTGACCTGTCCAGAGCAGCCTCTCCACATAAAACTCAGTCAGACATACGAGACAAGACTTTCATCTCGCAGTACAAAAGGCGAAGAGATGGGAGGGAGGAAGGGAAGAGGAGGAGGAGGAGGATGGGGGAAAAAAATCTTAAAAGTCAATTAGGTGATTATTAATTCATGGCTCTTTTCGGTAAACTGAAGGCCTTTGTGCTGTCGAGTCCCGTAAGTGAATTGGACTTTGGCACCTTCTCTCACCTCCTCCTGCAGGCTCAGTCTCCTGCATTACTCGGCCAGCTCAGGGGTTATCAGTGCAGGGCTGGGGGTTTCTGGAGCAATCAGGGGGCTTGTTGGGTGGGGAGTGAGGGGGGGTGAAAAAAAGATGGCAGCTGGAGTGACAAACCAACACAAGTCGGCCTTGGTGTTAACACAACAGCTCCTCCAGCACTGAAATCTTCCAGGAATGCAATCCCAGCTGCCATCATGTCATTACCGCCTCCATCCTTGGGAATATTCTGCCAGCGGGGTGCAACCCAAACGCCGCACGCTGATTGGTGAAGGCAGGAAGTTGAGAAAGATGTGGAAGAAGAAGAGGAAAAAAAAAGATTTCCCATGGCATCAGAGGTGAGGGCCTGCCTATGCCTCGACTGTCGGGAGGAGTGCCACTCTCGAGACATCGCCCCAAAGGACCTTGGAATAAAAAAGTGCAACCATCTAGTCAGCGGCTCACAGGCTTCGCTCTGAGACATCTTACAGCGATTTCAAAATATCCCTGCTGGCCTCAGAATGCCGGAGCCTCCGGCTGTAAAATGCTTGAGCTGCCAGACGCCTGCTGCTCACCTCCCGGGCCGCCACTTCCTGCTCGCCGGTGAGCCCAGAGCCAGGCACGTCTACCTCACTTCAATATCCAAAGCCATCCTCACCTCTCCAGCTCTCCCTTGCTCCCTCTCCATTGCTCTGTCATGGGTGCTCCCTCTTCCCCCTCTCTCTCCCCCCACCCCCCCTCTCAGCTCCTGACACAGGGGTGAAAACCTGCCCCCGGTCCCTCAGCAATTTAACCATTAATATGGAAAAGCAGGTTCAACTCCCCGGTGCTAAAAAGTCATTCACTTTTAATACGTTTGCTAACAATAACTGAATATTATCTTCCCCCCTCCCTCCATCTCCTCCTCCTCATTTTTTTGTAGCCGTCTTTTTAATCTACAGACCATGTTGGAGCCCTGAGCGACAGTGGGCTATGTTCCATTTCACCTCATATTTCTCAGGTAATTACTCTGCATCAATTAATTTCAAATAAAGAAAATTACAACCAAAAGCCTTATGCCAAACGCGGAGCTCATCATATCTTGGTATCCTTGGTGTATAAGCCTTTATTAAATGAAAATCCACCTCCACCGTGTGGCTAGAGCTGCCTGGCGTCTGTGGCGGGCGGGAGGCCTACAGGCATGACGGCAACAAAGACAAATTTAAAATGAAGAAATTAAAAGGAGATATTAATTAGTGGACACGTTATTAATCATGCGAGTGACTAAGTGGGAGGCAGCGCCCCAGTCACCTTCAGAGGGCATCCCCACGCTCGCCCGGGCTGTGGGCTCATTAGAATATGGACAGTATAAACACTGCTCTTTCTGGGAACTTGACTCACAAACAAGGACAATTTATGGGCTATTATCTTCAAAGACAAAAAAAAGAATTTTTAATTTGAAAGATGACAAGCATTCAAAGGACATGCTATGAATATGCAAAGAGGCCTGCATCTCACTAGTGAAGTGGGGTAGGATGTAAATATTGAGCAGAGCTGTAATGTGTGCATAGGAGTTACACTGCTCTTTTCTCCACCACTGTTTCAATTTAAATACCACAAAATACCCATTACACAGTGCCCCAAAAGTAAAGTATAAAATATACTTCTGATCTGGTAGTTATTACTGCTGGACATATCCCAGAAGGCTGCCATATGTGACTACTAACTAACAAACGGTTTTGGCACAATAAGTGACCATCCACCTAAAACCTTCCAGATCCATGAAACCACCTCGAGTGTAACTGCAAATGGACAATACACATTTAGAAACACATGCCTTCAATATTAAACCAGACATGCAGTACCACGCCTTAGCATCCAGGGGGTGTTGATGTACACTTGGCAATAGGAGCATATAAGAGCAAGCCATATCCGTTTGCCCTTCACCACACACAAACACACACACACAAACACACAAACACACAGACTCACACGCACACACACATGCACACACAAGCAATTCCTTCCCTGTTCATCCAATCACCGGGATTCATACGTTTAAGTAAATATATAAGGGAGAAGAGATGGGACCAATTTGGCAGGGTACTCTGCCGGTGTCAGAATGCGGATGACCTGCGCTGTAATATTATTTTCCCCTCCCTTACGCTGGCTCCTGCAATTTCAAAGTCAGGAGTGGAAAGGGGGTGGGGGTATATATGAGACGAATTATTCATAAACCTCAATTGCTGAGGACTGCAACCCACATTCCCCCTCCCCCCCCCCCCATACAGACCACCTCAATACCGTCCCTCCCTATACATTTATGTTAAACATGTCAAATCATATTGTGGCCGTTCCTCCAAGCCCTTAAGTGTATTAACAATCCCTCTCCTCCTCTCTGGCTCTTCATCTCTCTCTCTCTCTCTCTCTGATCCACCTCCTCATCTCTCCTCCCTCTTTCCTCCTCTCTGTGTTCTTTCCTTCCTGCGCTAGGTTGCTCCATTAAGTCTCCCCTCTGCTCTAATAAAGGTAGGGCTGCCTGTCCTAAGCTGGGCCGTCTGATTTGGCTAATGCTGCCTCAGCTAGCTGTAGCAGGCACGGGGCGCAGGGAGAAAGGGCTCCAGGCTAACCTTTTATGAATATTTTATGCTTGACATTAGAAAACAAGCCTCGCAATGCTTATTTGGAAGGGTGGCTAACTTGCAGCGTCTGCCAGCATAATATTATTGTCTAAATAATGACTTCAGTGTAGAGTCTCAGCTCATGGATCTGTGTCATATCACTCTCACTCTCTTCCTTGCTGTCCCCTTGGCAGATCATTACAAAGTTCTCATCTTTTCCATTTCTCCGTCTGTTTGTCTGCTCTGTCTCTCTTTCTTCCATCTCACAGCATGTGTCTTTGTGCATATGGGTACATGCGGGTGGAGGTGTTTACATGTATATGCATATTATAGCTCTGCACGTCTGACTATAGCATGTCATAAAGAAAACAAAACACAGCCGGCACCCCCATGGTGGCATTGAGGCCCTTCATCAGATGACATGCCCGGCACAGACACATTTACATGGCTGCCGTGTGTCTCTCTAAATGACTGCAATGAAACGCCAGGCTTGGCGGAAAGGCACATGAAAAGGGAGGGATGAGATTGACAGTAGCTTTAAATAGGAGGACTTGCTTTCTTCCAGTGGCGGGCTAATGCGCTCTACCTGACAGTGACTGTCATTTGTAAAGCAAGTAACGTCTCAACAACCCAGTTCCAACGGCTGCATGACAAGGAAGAGAGGAGAGACTTCAATAACACTAATGACGGACCTTAATAACAGCGAGGCTTCAGACGGCGTGACTCAAATCCCTTTAGATATGCCTTTAAATAACAGGTTAGCTCCAGCACGTCACTGCAATGAGCACAACTCACACACACACATGCTAACACAGAGTACAACACACAAACACACTCACACACACACACACACACACTGAGAGACCGTCTGCCGGCACACACCCTCTCAGACAGTCACCAGCCAAAACAAGCGTGCCTCTGTTTACCAGATACATTCTCCTCCCCCCACTTGTGCTCATTTCAGCCAAGGTTAGGAAGCAGCCAGTCCACAGGAAGCTGTCTGCTGATCTGAGCTCAGAGCCGTTAGCCAAGGTTAGGAAGCAGCCAGTCCACAGGAAGCTGTCTGCTGATCTGAGCTCAGAGCCGTTTCAGGGTGGAAAAAAGCCCTCTTCTTTACACTTGTACTTTCTCGTCTTAAATGGCAATGCAGCCATCCTGATTCAAACTGCACCACTGCCTCTCTAACCACCCCACCCCACCCCAAACGCTCCTCTGGCCCACCCCACTCCACCCCAAACGCTCCTCCACCCCACCCCACTCCACCCCAAACGCTCCTCCACCTCACCCCACCCCACCCCACCTCTCAATCTCTTTTTTTTCTACAGACATCAAACAGCACCCTAGACCTGGCTCCCTAATGCACATGCTATTTTTAACTAAGCGTTTCTAATAAGCTGCTGGGAACCTGTACATTTTTCATAGGCAAGCACATCTTTTCCCTTTGTGAAAACACAGAAACACACTTATTTGGTGATTAGCGACTGACAGAGGGGAGGAAAAGGAATTGAATATTCGTGTATGAAATTTCATGCCTTTCAAAAAAAAAAGAAAGAAAGACGGAAAGTAAAAAGGAGGGGGGTAGGGAAAGGAAGAGGAATCCTAATGTGAGGAGTCGTCTTCCTGCGCACCACAGGTAGGATTGAATTATTAATCATGCAGCTCATTTTAATGCTTTTAAAAGTGCTTTATTTTGATGTGTTAAAATATACTTTTAGCCATTTGCAGCCGGGCATGCATATCATTACTTCTCCCATCAAAGAGGACTGCCACTCTTTCAAAGAACACAAACAACTCTGCCTCATTTCAACTAAAAGTTCAGATATCAAAGACATTTTTTTTTCCTCTTTTCATAAAAAATTGGTTTCAAACATGCCAATGAACTTCCTGCTTCCTGCTGTACTTTCTGAATAAAAAAAAAAGCAAAGCTATGTGCAAAAGTTGTGAATTGTTTTAAGGACTTTAAGTGCAGAATCCGCTGAATGTCAACTGCAGCATCTCTCACTAAATTGGGACCTAGTCTACTAAATATCTTACTTCCTACATTTCAATCACAGCGCATCACAGCGCATCTTTCAGAACTACGCAAAGACTACACCTTCTGAGAACCTGTTAGCATTCTCCCTGCAGCACACACACAGCCCTGCATGAGAGAGAGTGTGTGAGAGAGAGAGAGAGAGAGAGAGAGAGAGAGAGAGAGAGAGCTGCTTTCGAGTGTTTGCCGCTGGGCAGATCAGAGGGGGCTGTGTAGACGCAGGCTGAGGGAGAGGAGGGGAGGGGAGCCCCGGGTGCTGCGGGCAGGAGCCAGCCTGCTGGGCCTGCTGAGCGCTGGGCTGCATGCACACTCAGCCTCGCAGGCCAGATGAGATGCTGGAGGAAGGGGCAGTGGTGGGGGTTGGGGAGTGTCTTTTATCCCCCCAGGACATCCCCACAATCCCCCCTCTACTGCGTATACCTCCTGCCCCCTTGCAATGTATACATATTTATATAGCTTAGCGTCTACAACTATAATTAATAAACAGTGATATAGCTACTAAAACACTAAATAACACGATTATTAAACCAACACGTTTTGCAAATTTTGGTTTCGTCATTGTTATTCCATAGGGGGTAGCAACCAGCTCAGTAAGTACCCACAAGTCCTTTGAGAGCCTCATGTACTCCAGGCTTCCATTAGCACTGAAGGCAGAAGCAGAACTCTCTCTCTCCGCTATGCTGAGCACCTCTCACTCCTACACAGGCCTGGGTTTCCCACGCAGGCCTGGCTTAGTGCGAGTGCCACTGCCCACACCGCTACACCAACATAGCACAGCCCAGTACAGCCTCAACACACACACACACACACTCACTCACTCACCCACTCCTCCCTGACCAGGCCACACCTCCCCTCCCCGCTGCAACCCAACACCTGCACCTGCTGCCGCCCAGCTCGTGCTGCTGCCCTGCTCCCCCCATCTGATAGCATTCTTCAGAGGTGTTTGCTTCTGTCTGTCGCAGTCACAACAGCAGCACAACACAGTGGGGTCACATGCGCGCCAAACCAGGCCCTAATTATACCCATAAGCCGCCCAGGTTCAGAGAAGCCATGGAGGACAAAAAAAACTTCTGCTTTTTTCTATGGTCACTCTATGGCTACATTAGTTAAATCAGGCAATTTGGCCTACTTTGTCAGAGTACATTTAATGAGCCGGACTGCAGAGCCAAGAGAGGGAAAAGCAACTAAATTGCGTTTGATCCATGGAACTTTACATCATTGTAGGTAAAGGGCTCTGATGGCTGTGTAAAAAATGTCCATTTAGATCAAAACAAAGGACCTCCACTGCTGGAATATAGTCCTGGTCTTTAAAATATCCACTCCTAAAAAATTCAATCTCCACCCCTTGCCACCCCCCCCTGCCCCCCCACCCTCTTTAAAGAGAGGTGTAAAGAGAGAGGCCTTACCTGTCCCTTTGGTGAGCTCCTTTTCCCCCCCACTCTCTCTGTCTTTGGTTTGGTCCTCTTGGTCTGTAGTGATCTCACTGGCAGCCTCCACATCCTCACTCAGTTCTCCTGAAGGGGGAGGAGAGGATGTGATATGTAAATCACCACTCCATCAGAATTGGTGGAAGCACTTAAAGGGGCGGTGGCGGTTTTTTTCTATAGGAGCTTACAACAATTACATTCGCTGACATGCATTTACAAGGTTAGGAGACAAAAGGGGGCGGGAGCTGCTCTCCCCACAGCCCTGCTGTGTGCGGCTTCGCTTACCGGCAGCACTTTCACCATCTCTCTCTCTCTCTCTCTCTCTCTCTGATTGCAACTTTCAAAACAGAGATAAAAAATACACTGCTCTCTGCTTCTAAATCTCCTGCAGAATGGGGAGGATTTAAAGGTCCTCCTTTAAAAAAAATCTAAAGTTTTATTATTAATAACATCATTATTATTAGTAGTATTATTATAATTATTATTAAATTCTTGTGGATTTACTTATATATAAACTCTACCTCTAAAGATATAATTCTTCCTTTATGCAAGTCCATGACATAAATATCTTTATGGCTTCCCCTGTTTAATATGGGCATAAAACAGCACAAAACCACACACATGTGGTAGAGACATACACACATTTTCCAAAGCGGTCAAAAGTATGCAGACAGGGAAAAAAATATCTGTCCATGTGCATGTTTGAACAGAAAGAGCTACTTCTCATTTCGCTCCCTGTCTGTATTTCTCTCTCTCCTTCTCAATCTCTCTCTCTCCCTTCTTCTGTCTTTCTCTTGCTCTCTCTCTTTTTCTCTCTCTAGAATCTTTCTCCACGGGCATTACTGTGGTCTCAGTCTTCATTCTACTGGGATGCTAACCAGTTCAAGGATACCTTCACCTCTACATCATGCGTAATGCAGCATTGCAGGATAAAAAGCATAAATATTTTAAACTGAGGCCACAATTCATTTCATTTTGCTCAGTCAAATGTAGAAATTCCCCTGTAACCATCTTAAGAGCTCCCTGTTCAATATATCTGGCCATCTAAAAGCAGTGAACTCCAAACAATGGATCTCCGATAATGCCAGCTGTAAGTAACACAGGCAAGATGCTGAAAACCAGATAATAAAATGGGCATCAATCCTTTTTATTTCCCCCCAGTGCCCCCCAAGAGCTCCCTTTGCCTGTTAAGTTTGTTTAAAAGTAGTGCGGCTACCATGCACCAACATTGATTTGACAACAGTAAACTGAGGCTACAGTCAATAAGCCTTATCAGTTATTACACAAGTCAGCTAATTCACAGCAAATGCACTTAAATGTTCTTTTGAAAACGCTTCCACACGCTGGTCTCTATGAGGTAGGCTATTGGTGTATCGACAAACGCAACAACAGCTCCTGAAAGATCCTGTTCAAATATTCATTCTCCACAGTCGATTCTCAGCGCACAATGGATCTGAGATGACCAGTGGCCAAGCCTGCGAGGAAAAACAACAATCCAAAACATTTCAACTTCTACATTTTTTATGGCCTAATAATGCTTGGAGCACTTAAGGAACCTTAACACAGTTAAGACTGCATGTAACCCGAAGCTCCAGCAGTCGTTCCAAAGCCACCACACAAATCATTAAACTTTATTTCTATTCGCTTCATCTGAATATGGTTTGTGGGGCCGCTCAAGCGCAATCCGATTCATCATTTTTCATGCATATTTTTCTACTTGTATGAGTGGTGGGGAGATGGTATATTTTACCAATGCTTAAGCTGCAATTCTCCCAACATGAGTGATCCATCAAATCGTCAGAACATTTCCGTGCTCCTCACTTAACAGTGTTACACATATTAATTTGTGTCTGCTTGATTCTGTGCAAATTCTTCATAAAGCCATAAAACCTCACCGAAACTGACATGGAAAAACACGTTTAGACAGCCGAACACCCAGCCTTTGGTTTCCAGTGGCCTTGTGCGGATTGTAGCGCGAGTGTAAGGCGTTGTTTAGTATTTGGTTTAATTATTGATGCACCCAGAGAACAGACATTTTCAAAACCCAACACCGCAGTGGTTTTTTAACTCAGTAATTAAAGATGATGACACTAACACAAGAACAAAGAGCCCAACCAAAACTCCTCCAGCTGCAGCAAGATAATAAAGGCTCTTTACTCTTCACTAACATTTACAAAAGAGCAATACTGGAATATTAAGTGAATGTGAAGTCAAATTCCGCTTTAAAGTGAGCACAAATACTCATAGCTCTCTAATATATTCATTTGTAAATCTGTTAAAAGCATAATACTTGAGTGGATTTAAACCGTGGTGTGGAAATCACTCTCTAGTAAATCAGTATTGCCATCACCACACAGGGGGTTAAGTTCTACTGTGTGGTTTTCTGACCTGTTTCATGCTAGCAGAGATACATGATTGGAGAGGCAAATGATTGGCCTATAGATTATGTTGTTAGGCCTTACTGCTCACAGCAAGCTGCGATCCTGTGTTTAAATGAAGGTATTTAAGTGGGATAACTGGCTTCCAGAGCGACAAAAAAGCCCAGAAAGGTGCATTTAAGTGTTCCCTGGATCCCAATTGCATATACTCCTTTTTTATTCTTTCTATAAACGTCCATGTTTCTATTATGTTTCCAAGGCAACCGGCAATTTCCGCTTGACATAACCCATCCTCTGCTGGCTAGGCACTCCTAAACCATCCGTTGGAAAAGCAGAGGAGCAGTGAGCAAGCGTGAGCCTCCAAATCCCAGCTAACTCCAGCCTGCATAAATCCATACAACTCCAGAAGCATTAGTATGTGGCACAGCCGCAGAAGAGCTCAGATTACACAATAATCTTCAGGTACATTTTTTTACACCTTTAACGAAAGCTGGATGTGTGTCTAATTCCACACCTCCATGCTGAAAATGCTCTACATCTCTCTCTCTCTCTCTCTCTTTTTTCTCTATCCTTCTCCTCTCCTTTTTTACAGCAGGGTTCTGATCTGTGGTCACTGAGCACAACAGCTGTCACCTTAACATTCTCCAGACGGATCTCTACTGGGGTGCTTCACAGCCTCCTCCCTCCTTCCCTCTCACACACACACACACACACACACACACACACACACACACACACACACACACACACACACACACTCTCCAAAAAGCAATTTTTTTTTATCTTGATGTTTTAATCAAGATTTATGACACTTCCACTGTGTGAGCTGAACAATATCTGCCCTTGTAATGTATGCAGAGATGCAGACATTTAATTTCAGGAGTGAGCTCTACGGTCCTTAGTGGCCAATGGCAGCACCGATTCCTCATCTCATCTCCGCCGGTATTACACAATGATTAAAGCTGGGCCAGCCATAATTAATGAAAGGTCACAAGTGGCCTAAGAGTAGGTTGCAAATGGAAGACGCCACTTAAATGCAGTCATAGATTAAGCGCCCAAAAATAGATTGGGGAATAGCACTCAAAGCTATGGCAGTGGGCCATCTCTAACCCAAATCCTAAAAATGTAAAGGACAATAGCCTAGAGGTGGCCTTCTAATTAACCGTTCTCATTAACCCTCCTCAAACAATGATATTAAACTTTCCCCCCTAATCTGATTCCTGGGAGTAACGGATGCAGAGGCAGTGGCCGCGTCTGCTCTGCTGCTGTGTCTGCGAGGTGAAACACACACCCTCTGCTCACCCAGTCGGAGAACAGCAGTGTGTACGGCGGAGCTCAATAAAGCACGTAACACTCTAATGCCCCAGCAGACCCCCGAATCCTGAGGACGAATGTCAGATTGGGGACCAGACGGCGGAAAAGGAGACCTGAATAAAGCATTGACATGCGCACAGGCTCTCACACACACACCCACACACACGCGTATACACACACAAGCACCGATGCACACACACACACACACACACGCAGACCAGCTTTCCCTCCTTCTCCTACCATTCAACTGCTGCTAAGTGCAGATGCACATACAGACCCATAGGTGTCACCCTATACAAGCCAGGAGAAATGGGAGAAATACATACACAGACCCACACAATACATACACACACACACACACACAGACACACACACATACACACAGCACATTGTGAAAAGGGGGAGGCAGGGCGGATGGGGTGGAGAGGCACAGACAGATACATACAGGGGGAAAAGCGGGGAGGAAGAGAAAAAAACACAGAGAAATATGTGGAGATGACAAAAGCAGATGCTATGCAGGAAGCGCCCGCTGAAGATGAGACTCGGTAGACAGTGAGATTACCTTCAGATGAGGCAGAGCAGCCTGCCTTTCCCCACAAGAACAGTGATTACACTCATACTAATCATTCTGACAGGCACAAACCACCACATAAATAATAAATGCTAACCACTGCTCTTTCCAGTATTCCTTAGGAGACTCTGCACCCGACATGAACACAAGCTGTATAAAAATTATATATTTGCGGTGTATAGATTTAAAAATAAGGCCTCTCACAATTTTTTTGCAGGCTGCTTTAAAAAGCACTGAAGCAAGGACGCACACACACATATGCATACACCTCAATATATACACATTCACACACACACACTCACATACACATACACACACACACACACACACACACACACACACACACACACATACACACACACACACACACACACACACACATGAGTCATACCTGCTATGTGCTCCAGTGTGCCGCACTCTCAACTGAATCCTTGTGCTTTAACATTTCCCTCCTTAAGTGCATCAGCATGTCCCTTCCTCTCCACTGTCCGCCTCAGTTCTCTGTCTCTGTCTCTGTGTCTGTGTGGGTCTCTGTCCTTCCTGGAGCAGCCCTGACTGGGCTTAGCGTGGGCTACACAGAGGGCTCTGGGCTGGAGACCCGGTGCTGAGGGCTCATTACCATCATTAAGATTACTGAGGCTGTGGTTATCATTTTAACCAGGTGTCACTGCGCCTCACTGTTTGGGGTTGGATGGAAGGGGGCGTTAGATGTGAGGGGGGGGGGGGCTTCACCCCCAGTCCCCCCTCTTCACCCCCAGTCCGGACAGCTTCCTTTTCTTTAAGTCTGCGCTGTCGGATAAAAAAGCAATCTGATTTCACACCTCACAGGCTCTATCTCTCTCGTCTACTTCTCTTTTCTCCCAAAAAAATTGAAAAAAAAATCCTCCCTCCTCCTCTCCCCCCTTCCCCGTCATCTCTCGCACCCCGTTCCCCCATATCAAAGCTGGCCTGACTCCGGACTGGCGAGTGTAAAATGAAAGTGACAGAAGGGTTCCGCGGGACAAAGGGACACAGGACCCATGCTGAGGGCTTTCATGCATTGTCCGCTCCTCATATCAGCACCTCTGTGCCCCATCCGCACTCTACCCCACAACTCCTTCACCAACACGCCCCCCTGCCCCTGACCCCCCCACCCCAAACGCCCCTCCACAAGACCCCACTCTAAACCACAACACACAGAAAAACACTCCCACTCCTCAGCCCCCCCCCCCCCTCACCTCTCTAAACTAGCCATGCCTCCCTCTTCAAACACACACACACACTCTACTCATCTCAGCAGAAGAGCAAAGCCAGTAGCAGAGGAAGTTCTTCCCTCAACTCACACACACACACACACACACCAACACACACACACATACACACACACACACACACACACACACACACACACACACACACACACACACACACACACACACTCACTCACAGAAGTAAATTCGCAATTAAGCCAAAAGCATCACCATTACATGCAAGCCATTACAATTCACAGTGACCTAACTGAAACAAATGTGTACAAATACCTGGGATATGGATGTTTGTGTGTTAATTAGATCAAAACCACATGATATTAGCACACTAATCATATCAGTCTGAAAATGAGCACATCCCCTCAACAAACAAACACGAAAGCAAACTACAAAGCGCACCCAGGGCAAAGCACTCTGCAGCCATAACCACAGAGCATGAGTCACGCCTGGAGACCCAACAGCAGACCAACACAGCACACATGCTGGCCACACACTGCCTGACAACACAAACACCCTCCCCTCTCTCTCTCTCCATCTTCAACACACACACACACACACACACACACACACACACACACACACACACACACACACACACACACACACACACACACACACACACACACACCCACTCTCACTCACACACGCGCACACAGACCCGTTTCTGTGTTTCTGCTGATACACTGACACACACACACACACACACACACACACACACACACACACACACACATGCTGGCACGCTGACAGAGCTGGCACGTTGCTGGTGCGGGAGAAGGGAGAGAAGAGGTACCTCTTTGGCTTAAAGGGTGGGCGCCGGGCGGCATCTCAGAGCTGCTGGAGCACGGCTGCGTCCCGTGCTAGATTCCTGACCTGTCTCTGGGAAGCCATGCTGCTGGCTACTGCTGCTGCTCTCTGCGCTGCGCTCTCTGCGCTCGCTGCTGGCCCTGCCGTGACCCCCACATCTAAATGTGAATGAGCACTTTGTGTCTCCATGGGGCTGGGGGCAGGAGGGTGGAAGGAGGGGGGTAGACGCGGAGGAGAGGAGGAGGAGGAGAGGAGGAGGAAAAGGAGGAGGGGGCGAACGCACAGGAGGGAGAGGGAGGAGGGAGGGGATGGGGTGTGTGTGTGTGTGTGTGTGTGTGTGTGTGTGTGTGTGTGTGTGTGTGTGTATGTAGAGCCAAGCAAGCTAATGGCTGCGAAACTTTAAACAGCCAGTTAATAACAAACAGCAGGGATAGCTCTCACTGCCTTAGAACAATTCTCTGCCCCCCCCCCCCCCCCCCCCCCTGCACAACTGCCCCCTCCCAAACGGCACCCTCCCTTCCCTCACCCACTGCTTCCCATCTGCACCACCCCACCACCACCACAGCCAAAACACACCTCCCACCCCCCTAAGGCCATCCCAAGCAACACTTAATTTGATCGGCCAAGCCGTGCAAAGCCACTGGCCATATAGGTGGACGTTCGCTCCTTTCAGGTCACTGTGGGTCGGGCAGACAGAATTTATTTGATCTCCTCACTACCACAGCAGCAGCATCTAGTCAAGGAGAGGCATCATTTACACCCTCTGGCCAAGTATCCTGCCTTTGTAGTTTTTTCCCCCTCCTTTTCTAATTTTTTTCTGATTGCTTTCGTTACACCATGTCACAAACATGACATTACCTGATGCTGTAAAAAAAAAAAAAAACATTGCTCGGGCATAAGCCAAGGCTGTAAAGAAACAGGGGGGAAAAATAAGATTGACCCCCCTTCCATTTGGATGGTATTAAAAGCACAACACTACTCCGGTTTGTCTGTAAACAATTTTACACCCACCATAATAATCTGGGGAGAGTGTATGCTCACATAATGCATTCATGGCTTCCTTGAATGTATTCACCTGATAGTAATATAATAAATATTACAAATCAATGCCGTAGCCAATGAGAGCTGGGGAAATGATTTCTGAAGTCCTTTCTCCTTCTTCTGGTTGAGTTGACAGCACAGAGTGGCCATCAAGCTATGTGTGTGTGTGTTAATGTGTGTGTGTGTGTTTATGTTTGTGTGTGTGTGTGTGAGAGAGAGAGGCAGAAGCTGTCCTAACACACATTAGGGCCAGAGGAGAGTGCTGGCTGTGCTTTTCTCTGCCCTGTGAGCTCAGAGTGTTGGTTGGCTGGCTGGACACTGCTCTCAAATGCCTGGAGGACATCCCCCCCCTCTACACACACACACACATACACACAAAAGGAGAAGGGAGGCAGGAGGCACGGATGCATTCGCTGACACACTCTTGTTCTTTTATGTTTTTTTTGTATCAGATTCTCCCCCAACCCTATTCTTTCTTTCACCCCAGTTTTTAAGTGTAGATGGCAGACGGGAGAAATATAATCACCCTTTCTTCTGTAGCAATCCACCTTCTCCGCCATCTCACAGCTTACCTGCTCTTTAACTGTCTCTCACACTACATTGCCTTCACCTTTTTCTAGATACTATGTGAGTGAGTGTGTGTGTGTGTGTGTGTGTGTGTGTGTGTGTGTGTGTGTGTGTGTGTGTGTGTGTGTGTGTGTGTGTGTTGGGGGGGGGGGGGGGGCTGCTGAATCCAGAGGGAGGGAGGGTGGGGGGCTAAGAGGTTAGCTAAGGGAAAAAAGCAACACTGTTGTCATGAAGGGCAATCACATCAACTCTGAAATATTCACCAGTGGGTCGGAAAATGCGATGGTACAGTTGTGACAGGCGAGCGAGGCTCCCTCCACCCTGCCTTCATCACCCCCCTCCCCCTCCTCTCCTCCCCCCCACATCCCCCCA
Source organism: Sprattus sprattus (assembly GCF_963457725.1). Taxonomy (NCBI): domain Eukaryota; kingdom Metazoa; phylum Chordata; class Actinopteri; order Clupeiformes; family Clupeidae; genus Sprattus; species Sprattus sprattus. The sequence continues at coordinate 18,820,246 of NC_137927.1, forward strand.
TCCACTGGCCTGTCAGGGCGGAAGCTCGCCGGGCACTCTGAATATGTATTGCTCTGAAAATGTATTGATTTTTCATTTGCCGAAAAAAAGGGACATAAAAATCACATAACCTGAAACTGTCACAGCTCTTTTGTTCATAGCTCATCTCTCCCACTGTTTGGCTTTCGCCACAAACTCCACTTAATTACCAGGTAGAGCATACCACTAGTCTGTCTCTCTCCACTGAGACTCTCTCACGCACACACACACACGCCACATACAGACACACACATGCAGCATTGAAATGCCTTGCTGTTTTAAAATTTCAACATCATTTCATCATTTTATAAGATACAAACCAAACAGTTCATCTTACAAGACCGGGTCTGTTAAACTGAATATGCCTGTTTTCTGTGTAGAAATTCAAAGAGCGCAAGGAAGGCTACACTCATGCCCTTCACAATGCACTGTAGCTCATTACTTATACTCTCACTTAAAACTGTCCTTGCCAGAAAAAATACGTTTGGCACTCACAAATACAATATACAATCCATTTTTAACATGGAATATAAGAAAACATATATTTGAAAACATATTCATTGATCGATGATTGAAATATTCACGGAATGGTTCCAATGGTACTTCAGCAATGCCAAACAGCAGTCAGCTGTGTTTGTGTGTTCTTGTGTTCTTGTGTTTGTGTGAATATCTATGTGTTTGTGTGTTGGCGTGTGTGTGGGTGTTCTATGTGTTTGTATACATCTGAGTCTGTCCATTAACAGGTACTTATCTGTTTATATCTCTCTTTAGGAACTACAGACCAGTGCAGTGGACCGTCTGAAAAAGATCTCCGCCTGTCGATTTATTGAACACGCCATTTGCATATCTTTGTAGTGCATCCATCTGGCTGCGGAGTGCTCTGTGGAGGTATTAGCTCGGAAAATCAATGTGGCCGTGGCTGGGTATCCTGGCCTAGCCATGTGTGTGTGTGTTGGTGTGTGTGTGTGTGTGTGTGTGTGTGTGTGTGTGTGTGTGTGTGTGTGTGTGTGTAGGGGCACATGCTAGCCCCGGCCTGTAACTTTTCTGGTTGAGACCCAGTGCTGCTTGGCTCAGGTCCCCTGGCACATAAACACCAGTGTGCATGCGGGCTGAGGCTGGGGCCCGGTGAAATGCTGGTGGGCAGCCAGTCCTACTACTGCCTCCTCTCCCTTCCCTCTCTCTCTCTCTCTCTCCCTCCCTCCCTCCCTCCGTCCCTGAGGCGCTCTCTGCACCCGTCCGGTCAGCCCGGCACTGATCCGGCCCATGCGCCTGCTTGTTTATGAGCACCCCGTTCCCAGATAAAAGAGAATTTCCAAAGGGTTATGAATACAAAATTGGCTAATCAATTTCATTTTAGAAAAATAAGATATGGGCCATTATTGATGTGTTTGCGCACTGAAGTTCACAGCAGATAGAGAGAGAGAGAGAGGGTGAGAGGGAGGCTTCTCGTGTATTAGGAAGAGATGAAATGTAGCTAAGAAATTCACGCTGTATCAGCTAGGTGTGACTAGAGGCAGCAGTAGTCTTCATTGAGAGTCTACAGGTTTTCTTACTGCTCAGGAAAAAAAGAAATATGGCATATGACGTGCGTGTTGTAATAAGAATGTGTGCACCTTTTCAAAGAAAAGACCAGAGTGGACACACACACACAGACACACACACACACACAGACACACACACACACACACACACACACACACACACACACACACACAGACACACAGAGACACACACACACACACACACACACACCACACACACACACACACACACACACACACACACACACACACACACACACACACACACACACACACACACACACACACACACACACACACACAGTGCAGTCCAGAGCAGTGGTCCCTCCACCCAGCTCAGATCATTACAATTCCACCCCAGGTGACGGCTAATAGCAATCCGCTAAAGAAATTCAATGAATACATTGTACAGGCACTTTAAAACATCCTCCAGACTGCCACCACTTATTGAAAAAAGTAAATACAGCTCACACTCAGCTCACAGCGCCAACTATCTGGTTGGTTTCTAATACAAATCAAACACACGCTGCCTTCCTTCTCCATTTGTCTTCTTCTCCGGCCTCTCTTTGCATATCCCATTCATTACTCTCACATGAAATATGAAAAGGCAATATCCTCTCTGTGTTTGTACTGAAGCGTAATGCGATTGTGTTGTCATTTATAGGAAATAATCGCAAACCTCTCTTTCATTTTCCAGTTCAAATAACCATGAAAAATTAGCCTGCAATGTCAGGGGGGACAACAAAGGGACGCCCGCTGACGATCGCTCCGCCGCCGCGCTTGACATTTCTCCTTAATAGGAAAATGGGTGCTTGTTTCTATCTTTCTTTTTCCAACCTCTTCTTTCTTAATTAAAAAGTTCTACACTTTGATCTGGATAAATCTTTCTCTCTCTTTCTCTCGCCTATGTGGTTGAGATGAGGGGTAGGTTACGGTCTAACATGGGCTCGCTGTAATTCATAGGACAGATAGTAAGGGTGGAGGTGGTAAAACGTGGGCGCGCACACACACACAATAGACAGTACCCTTGACAAAGCAGCCATCTCTGTACACCTCCTCTCTAATGGCCGCGGTCCGAGAGTGATGTCAGTGATGCCAGACGCCTACAGCGGGGCCCAGGTCTCCGTGGCTACAGTCCTCCAGCCCCGATAAATTATTCAGCAGCCATCAGACTCGCTGGCAGCACGGTCGCCTCACCCCCATCATCCCACCTCCCACGCGCACACGCACACACACACACGCACACACACACACACACACACACACACAAACAGTGGCAGAGGATGATGGCCAAAGTCACTGTCCATCTGAACCTGAGACAGCTCACTAATGCAGATGATAACAGGATCTGAACTGCACCACTTAGCTGTGCAATTAGCACACGAGTGCAGCAGTTACTGTTACTGGATAAGCCTTCTTTTAAAAAATCTTCACATTCATTGGAAGGAACAAACTGGGGGTAATTGGCTGGCTTTCTGTTGAGGTCCTATAATGAGGCTTAATAGACATGCATTGTTCTCTACAGTAATTACAGGCAACCATGATCGACTCATCTCCGTTTTTTGATGCAATTATTATGCCTGTGTTTATCTGTCTGAAATGCCTATTTATTTTTTACTTCTCATTTAAACATAATTTCTGGACATAAAACCAAGGAGGGAAAACGTGGTGCATAAATGAGCAGCAGTCTAATAAAACGGTTAATTAGAGTCGCTCTTCTTTCTAAGTAGGTGCAGTCATGTCAAATAATTCAGCCCTTAGATCTTAAATTCTGTCAAAATGTACAGAAATATTAGGTACAAAAAAACTTACACCTTCACCTTAAAAAAAATTTTACCTCTTAAGATTGGCCTATAGAAATGTTTTTCTTCTTTTTGTATTACTTTGTATTACAAAAGTGGACAAATATAGGACAAACAGTCCTGTATAAATGATGACAGGCAAATATCAGGACAGCCCTGGGGTCCTTAAATCCTTCATCACAGCATACTGCTCACTGCTAGCTGCACAAAGGCTGAGTGTTGGGCTGGAACAGTTTCCTGAAGAGAGCTGTAGCTTTTGTTCTCTCGCGGCATGTTTTCCTCAGTCATTTTTAATTTTCAGGCAAGAAAGGAGAGGCAAGGAGAAGAGAGGAAGATTTTTCAAGAGCAACACCTGAGGTGCCTGAAAAATAAGAGTGTCAGTATGACGGAGTGCGATTGAAAACTAACTATGCAGCCTCTTGTTTTTGTAACCCCCCCCCCCCCCCCTTCTCTCTCTCTCTTTTGCTCTCTCTATGTCTTCCACTCTGCCTTTGCAAATTTACATATTTCTAAAGGAGGATTACACTTTCTGGTGCATATAATGAGATTTCCCCTCAAAAAGCTAATGAAAAAGACTCATCTTGTGCAATTAGCTGGAGCTTATTTATTTTCCTCTTGTAATGTATTAATTCATTATCGCATAATTCGGGCATTATTTATTTATTTGATTATGCACACACCTTAAAGCCTTAATTACAAGAGGGACCAGGAGCCAAAAAACGAGGGATGCGGCACACAAACTCATCTAGCAGTCGATCTAGTTATCCATTTAATCTCAACAGTATATCCATCCAATCTCTCTTATCAGCCTGTACTAATCTGAATCTAATCAGTTTACCAATTTGCTGTATGGACGCCAGCTCATCGCAGGAGAAGAGACTCCAAAATGTTCAGCGAAAAGATAATCTTGTCAGTGTAGGCTGCTATTCAGCTTTGCCCAGTCTCCTCCTCTCACTCCTGCTCTCTATTCTCCAACCTCTTCTCCTTTCTCCCCCACCCCACCACCCCATGCCTTTTCTCTCCTTCACGTCTCAAAAGTCCTAATAATGTAAACTGAGTATGGTTCCTCAGCCAGGCGAGCTAGCATTCAGCTCCACAAGTATGGGTCACATGTGTCAAGTGAGCACACTTCATTTCTTTTCAATTTTCTCCTGCACACCATTTGGGCTTTTAACTGCAGCCAGACAAGCGCCACAGACTTAATTCTTGGCCGAGCCCTGAAATATCCACGCTTTTACAGCCGTTTACCGTTTGTAATTTGCTCTCGGTGTCTCTCTGACTGCTGCCCCCTTGTGTCCCCCACGACCCCCCCCCCCCCCCCTTCCTCTTCTCCCCTGTCTCCTCACCTCCTCTGCTCCCTAAGTCTTCCCAGAGCAGAACCTCCCAAAGCCTGAGTCAGGCCCTTCATAGAGCGGGCCAGAAAAGCACAGAATGTACTCCGGCCAATGCAGGCTGGGGTGCTAATAAAATGGCTTCCTTGCACATGTCGTAATGCCATTTCAATAGACAGAAGTCTTGGTGTGGTGTGGGCTTTAGCTACTCAGTAAGACATGCTCCAGGGGACTAGTTGGCTGGGTGTGGGTTGGGGGGTGGCTGCAGCCACTCTCCGCTCTCCTGCTAGTTATCTTTGGCTCGTTCAGGGGAAGAGAAAAGCGCGGTGAGTGATCGTGCCGGTGCTGCCAGAACACAGAACAGCTGCCTTAAAATAACTAAAAGTAAAAATACCGCCGACCTTGTTCGTGTTGTATTTACCCCACTGCATAATGTCTCCGCACCTCCCAGCACTCCCCTGCCTATCACCCTGACATGGCTCCCAATCCATCAGTTGAGCCCTAAAGGAAAGAGAAAATTCTCCAACATCCTTCTGTAACCCTCGACAGGGCTTTTACTTCCATTTAAAACAAAGTCTGGGCCACAACAAAATGAGTCACTCAGCCTATCTGGGAAACTAACACCATCTCCAGCGCTTTGAGGAAAGATGTCATTAGGAAGCCGTATCTGGGCGTAAAAGCTGCAGCACCCTGCGACGCGTACTGAGAAGGCCACTGACATGTGGTAATTGCGGAATCCATTTTGAGCCGAGTGTAAAGGTATGAGCGCCGCAGATCAAAGACAGGCCCTGCTCAGCCCATCATGCCACGGCTGCTAAATAGGCTTATTAATTTATGCAGTGTGGGCCACATTATGAGGAATGCACTGCCACATAATTTAATATTACTTTCCCAACTTTCAGAGGAAACTGTTAGCCTAATGGTCTCAGGATCACATCAGCAGCATTTGTGGAATGAAAGGTTAGCCGGTACGTGTGTCTCTTCCCCCCCCCCTGCACGATTTGTGCTGACGCTGTAGAATGGGACATGGAAATGAGGGAGCGAGGGATGAAGGGGGAGAGAGAGAGAGAATCTGAGTTCCCCCAGTTCTCTTAACTCTCCTGGGGATGGTCAGAGATTAACAATGGACCAGTCCCCTCAGAGACTAGCGGCTGGGCTAAATTGGCTATGAGGTGCAGTGCCTGCTGCCTGCTGCCTGCCTGCCTGGTGCTTCACGGCATTAGCTAACTAGCATTGTGCTCCTGTGTGCATTCATTTAAAACGCTGTTACTGCTGGCGCTGATGCTTTTTCTGTTGTTGCTTTGTTGTTATTGTTATTGTCCCTGATGTGGATGGCTCGTATCTCTCTCTAATTAGCAAGCAGTCCGTCTCTCATTGAAATGTGTAGGGAAATTCAGAGCAGGTAGTGCATTAATTATTCATCCCACAGGTAAACATTTGTGCTCCATGCTTGATGAGGGGACCAGGAAAAAAAGCAGTGGGTGAAGACACTAACTAACAGAGGCTTCTCTCCAGGGGGGCTGCAAAGAGAAAATAAACTTCGGGGGGCTTAGATGCCAAGTAATCCTCTGCAGCAGGTATCAGTTATTATGTCATATAAAAGTCATTCCGCTGTGCCCGCAAACGAGCGCTCCAAAAACACAAGTAATTGGGGGACTAATCTTGGGCGATATCCTTGCCTTCCAATTAGGTCCTGCACAGTAACATCACTTCAAAACCCAAGTCTAAATCCAGAACCAGGCTCCAGCCACAGCCCATGGCCTCTCTCTCTCTCTCTTTCTTTCTCTCTCTCTCTCTCTGGCTCTTTTTCCCCTGTCTCCTTCTTGCTCTCCTTCTGCAAACCAAGCCTCGCATGGCTCCAGCCAGGACCGGAGGCCTCCTGAGAAGGGCTGTGATAAGAATTCATTTCTCCCAATTATGTGCTCTTGTCCACTGCCTCAGTTCATCAGTTCAGTGCAGCCAAGTCAATGAAAGGGCCTGTAATGAAGCAATCAGATGCAGCCTGGCTCCCTGGGCCTGGCCCTCGCCGCCTTCCTCCCAGACCTCAGCTCCCAGTGCAGGGGGAGGGGGAGGGTGGTGGAGGGGGACCATTGGAGCCTGGCTGAACAGTGGCATTAATTCATGGCCCTGCTTCTATAGACTGGAGGATAAGCTGCTCCTGCATAGGTTTCTTCTCCCCCTGCGAGCCCATGGCGTGGGAGGGGGGCTCCATGCCAAAACCAAGTCGGGTTACTAGGATGAGCTCAAGCCGGTACGGAGCCGAGGTGAGTTCCACCTGTGGCGCGGCGTTGGAGCTGGGGCTGCTGGGAAAGGGGTTAGGTCAGGGTCGGAGGAACATTCAGTCCTGCCAATCTCTCTTTTTTCTCTTCCTCTTGCCATCACTCTCTCTCTCTCTCTCTCTCTCTCTCCCCTCATTTGCTTCACCCTCCGCTCTCTCCACCTCCTACCATCTCTCCCTGTCCAACATGTGGAAAGCATTACGGGGAGTTTGGGAGAGGAATGCATGTGTTGAATCATAATCTTTGCCTAAAAGTGCTGGATTCGGCTTCTCCTTTGTCTGGTAATGCTGTGAATGTTCCACCTTAAATTAAAAAGCGTCTGTTTGATCTATCTAATATTGCGCTCCTTCTCTTTGGAAGAAGGTTATCTTATTGTCCTAGCCTCAAGTGTGCTGTGGATACACGCATACAGATGTGCTATCACTTGACTTCACTTTGGTTTAGAGTTCAACGTGAGGGCACGGAAAGAAGGCCAGCCCTCTCCACTGCTAACAATAAAAACGATCAGAAAATGGAGGTGTTCCATTCAATCTGGCCATTCAGTGGAAATCTACGACACTCAAACTCGTCAGGTGATGGCATTGAGCAGTCCAGAGAATCTATGAGTAATATTGGTCACAATAATCCTGTCTTTTCAAACCTTGAGTGCGCGGCCTCTCAGCCAGTCTATCTGCAACAGATACAACAGCGTAATGATTTTCACGGGGTGAGCCCAATCCAGGGTTACCACTAAACAAGAACATCCATTTTCTATAACTAGGTGGTCCTTGGTTTACTAAGGTCCACTAAGCAAAGGTTTAACAAGTTGTGTGTTCCTGCAAGCACCAAATAGTCACCCATATCAAAGTGGGGAGTTGTTGGGTACCTGGACTGCCCCTCATTGTACTCACCCAAATGCTCCCCCCACCCAGCACACACACACACACACACACACATATATATATATATACATACACACACACACACACCTCTCTCACCCTTGCCCTCATCCAGCTGCCAGCTTTGGGCTGCACGCGTGGAAGACCCCGCAGCTGGATTCCACCTGACAAGAGCTCCTTAACAAGCGGCAGTCATTAACCCCGGGAGCAGGCAGCTGCCATCTGATGTAGTGCACTCACCCCACTGCAGAAGGGCCCTATTGATTCCACACATACTTGGTGCCTTCCTGGATGTTTATAATCAATATGCAAATGGCCCGCGGCATTGATTCAATATTAATTTTCAATTAGGGAATTCTCCAGGGGTCCCACGGGGTCAATACCGAACCATTCAGAGCAAGGGCTTGAGCAAGTTGCAAGCATTGATGTTCCTCTACCCTGAGACAACTTACTTACTGTTTATTTAGCCAGGCTCTGCTGTAAGCACCGATTAAGAAAGCGGGGGTTGAGCTGTGCACGACTTTCGGTGGCCTCTCCATTTCACTGTCTCTCAAGCTCAGGAATACCTGTCAAGTGCTGTGATATGATTTTGTAAAGATGTCTCGCCAGTCATAGAAAATAATAATCTTGAATTCCCTCTGTTGTGTCTTTGCTCCGTTTTGCTTCGAGGTTGTATGAGCAGGGACTGTATGCGCCTCTGTTATGGAAATTACGACTGCTTTACCTGTTCAACGTTAGACTTCAACTCGTCTTCAGCCTGACAAGTGAAGCCACAGTAATGACTCGCAGCTCCCTGCTCAGTCCCCTTGGCACCACATAAACATGCGAGAAATCACACGTTTGGCACACATCACATTATCTCTGATAGGGCCTCAGCACGGCAAAACAAATACATAATTAAGCACGGCCTCAATAATTTATGAAAAACAATTACACAAGCAGCAGAGTCACAATGTCAGCTTGTGCATTAAGCGCGTGAAAACACACACAACACACCCAGCAGCTGGCAAAATAAGACGCCTATCATTTTCGTCAGTGTTTCTTTACTTTTTGAAATTCAGGCTGCCAGGCCTTCAATTAGTTTTCAAGAGGTGTTCCTGTATCTCCAGCCTGCTACCCTTAGGAATGAGGAAAATACATACATTGTGTACACACTGACCGAAAGTGCAGAGAAAGGGAAAGAAAAAAAGAGTGCACGGTTAGAATGATGTTGCCTGATAAGTGAGGTAATGGATTCCAGGCAGGACTAGTCCTGCTCCTCAATGTGAAAACAATAGTATTGATTTATAAGCGTGTTGTATTTCCTGTACAGACTGTGTGTCTATCAAAGCCATTTTATTGAGTGCTTAGGCTTGTCACTGCTCCCTCACTCTCATCCAGCTATATAAAAAAACACTGCAGCTTTGCAGCTGAGGCCTCAGAGAAACTGAGAGGGTAGGAGAGATAGAGAGAAAGATAAAGAGAGAAGGGTAGGAGAGCTAGAGAGAAAGATAAAGAGAGAAGGGTAGGAGAGCTAGAGAGAGAGATAAAGAGAGAAGGGTAGGAGAGATAGAGAGAGAGAGAGGGACAGGGACAAAAGGAAAGGGAGAGCCAGAGCAAACCAATCCAACAACCGTGACGGAACAGGTGAGAGGGATGATGTCACTCCAGAAGAATGGCTGCCCAGGTTTAGCATCGTAACCTGATTCCTGTCTGGAAAATGACATGTGCGACCGGCACAGAGTGGGCCATCACAGTCCTGGACAGACAGCCACAACAATCATTACCGATAATTACACACTCAAACAGCGGGAGTATGGCTGAAATCACAAAAGCGCAGGCTCAGAGGCTCACAGTCACCCAACACTGACAAATGGAGTGAAAGAAACACATCTATAAAATGGAGCGAAACACGTTGCGGAATTAGTAAACATTCTTGAAAGCCCATCTGAAATTTCCAGTACCTTTCTCATCTTGCCTGCAGGAGTTTAAATGAAACGTTTAACGTGGTGGGCCTCACTCACCGTTAACAACCTTGTGAAATCAAAGAGTGCGGCAGGCAGGCAGACTTGATGGAGGCCAGAGCGGATGAGAGGGGAGGGATAGGAAAAGAGATAAAATGGAGAGGGGGGCCTCTCGTTGTGCTTACCAGTAGATGTAGTGCCCGGTCTAATTGGTTTAGGGATAACATTAATTACCACATTGCTCATTAATGGATGAAGCCTTTATTGGTTCCATTGATCAGCAAGACTTGTTAGCCATCATCCTAAGCAATGGTGGATGTAACAAGCTTACATATTGGCATATCAATTAATGCAATCAATTCCCGCCTAGCAGCTGCCATTCCCCTCCACTTGCCCGAGCTCTCACCCTCTCCTTCCTGCCACTCGTCGGGATGGCCCCTACCACGGGATGATGTCACCCACAGACTTTGCGGAGGCTCTCCCCCTGCATTGCGGAGATGATGTGTGGGTTTCATCAGCTTGTAAATATGTTTGGTAGGGACAAAGTGGGCATATTAAGCATAGGAAGATCATCTACTGCTGTGCCAGAACACGTGTCTCAAAAAGACAGAAAAGTGCATGCTTGGAGTTTCAGAGACTTGAAAAACAGATTGCACAAAAATAAAAACAAAGCAAGCCACAGGTAGCTTGGCACAGTAATGCGAGACAACACAAATCTGTGAAGACAATTCAACAGGACTATCAAGAAAATATAACAGGCCTACCCTGCTCTGCTCTGCTCTGGACTCCATATGGATGTGTGTCAGAGCAGCAGAACTTTGGCACTGTAAATCTGCCCAGGCTGCTAAAAAACAGTTTCCTTTCAAACTTCCTCCGTTTTTAATTGAGATCAATGCAGCTTTTTAAGACTCATTGATTAGCACTTAGAACCCTTTCTCTGTCACAGTGTTTTTTCTGAGAGGGAGAGGGAGCCTGACTTTAAATATCACACCACCGGCGCGTGCCAGGAGGAGAAAAAAGAAACATGTCATCGGCGGGTTAAAACACGGCGTCGGCTGAAAGAGGGAACTGGGCGTGATAACTGCAAGTGCACCATGACAAAGTGGAGGGATTTAACGTCAAGGCCCGCAGCACTTCATTTGCTTAATAACAGATCAGTCTTGGGAAGACGTTCTCTGCTACGAGGAGGGGATATCACCCACGGAAGATGTCTCAGCTGCCGAAATCCCATTTGAGGACAACACCTGCCGAGCGCTCATCCAGCGCCACGCTTCGGACGATAAGCGTACGCGACCGTCGCTGCTGCTAATGCGGCACTTCGCACCGGCTTCCGCTTCTCGTTATTTACTCATTTCTGAAACAGATCCAGGCGCACAGCGCCAGAGTGGGGTGAGGTGGGGGGGAGGGGGTTATGCCATGCTTAGATGCTCTGATGATGAAGACATTTGTGTGTGCGTGTGTAAGGGGAGGTTGCTCCTTGAATAGACAAGATATGTTTCCTCCTTAAAGCCACCTGGAGCCTTTCCATACTGGGTCAGGGCATGGAAGGGGGTGGGGGGGGGCATATGATGGGGTGGGTGTGGGGGTAGTGAGACCAAGCCACGGTCACATTCTGAAATGACCATAGACTAAGAGTTAAATGTAAGGGGGGGGGGGGGGGGGGTATCTTCACTAAAAGCTCTTTTGTGCCCTCACTGTTGCTCATTTGACTCTAGCCTAACAGCAGTGGACGTCAGTAGTAATAGGTCTCCATTCATGTGTGTCTTTTTAGGTCTGCTCAAATACAAATCAACTGGGCGATGTTCAGATACAATTGTCCAACCAACATTGGCACTGCACAGAAGACAAATCACATGGACTCGAAAAATACTTCATACAGTGTTCATCGTCTCCTATGTCTTTGGTGATATAATAAGCCTTCAAATTTGACACCCTGGCAATGCGCAGATGGACTGTGCTTTTTACACTGAAACGCCCGTTTTTAATCCGAGATTAAAGATTATGTTCAAATGAACCACAGAGCTGTGGAGGTCAGAGATAGGAGCGGGAAGAGTGAGTGGACCTTGCTAATTTAACGAGCATGCATCTCTGACTGACTGCGAGACCTGCACTTACATGCAGGCAACAGCAAGGGCACCCAATACTCACTCAATCTGGGTCCTGCTTGTGGCTCCAGTAGTCCCTGTCCCCAGAGCAACACACAAGTGGGCTGAGCAATTAACAATTTCATGCTGATTGCCTGAAGCATGTTTTGCTATGCCATAAAGATAATAGCATAAGGGGCACCGCAACCCCTCCTCTCTCTCTCTCTCTCTCTCTCTCTCTCTTTCCTCTCTCTCTCTCTCTCTCTCTCTCTCTCTCTCTCTCCCCCTCTCGCTCTCTCTCTCTTTTTCCCTCTCTCTCCCCCTTTCTCTCTAGCATTCCCCATTGCTTCCATTTCTCCATTCTCCCCTGTGTGCTTCATATGGCAGACAGTCCTCTAACTGCAGTCTGCCTGCTGACTTTATTAAAGACACCGTCTGCTTAGAGGGTGCATTTAAGAAAAATATAGAAATGACTCCCTGAAGAGTAAACAGGTAGTATTATGAAAGGAGCCGGGGAGGAGGGGAAAAAACTAGACTGTCTCCCACTGGCTTCTTGATTTGAAAGTCTAATTTGGCAACAACACAACAAGCGCACAGAGGTAGACAAAAAAAAAGAGAACCTATAAAAAAACAAACAAAAAAAACAAACAGGTTATTTTTCCACCCACAGAGTGGGCATGCTCCGTTCAGGGGTTGGTGACAGCTACCCATCTTCCCTTGCAGGAAAGGACGTTTGTGTGTGTGTGTGTGTGTGTGTGTGTGTGTGTGTGTGTGTATGTGTGTGTGTGTTTGTGTGTGTGCGACAGCCCTTCACATGACACTCCTCTGCTCGTCACTCAGCTTGAGGAAAAGCCCTGCACACTGGTAAAAAAGAAACCTTTATGCAACAAACTCCATGAGTAACACACATCAAAGCCCAAACACATACTAAAACAGACTGGAGGCTCATTTTTTCCCATGGTGGCATCATGTGCAAATGACAAGACAACCGCATCAAAACACACACACACACACACACACACACACACACTCACACACACACACACATACATAGTTATTAACCACTGGGGGATCAAACAACTTCCAATAAATCAGCTCATGTCTCCCTTAAGTGCAAGGAAGATGAATGAAGTCTTTTCAAGGCGCGAGTCATTCGCTCACTATAATGGCGATTACTCGGGAATGAGTGACGTGTTGGGCTCCCATCTTCTGTTTCATTTGTGCCGGCCCCTGGTAACACTCCGCGTGAACACCAGGATTAAGGACAGCCTTCACAGGGTGTCTGTGTGGTGTGTATGAACAGACAAGCTGTGCAATGGACAGAAAAGAACACATGTGCCTGCATAGGACACAAACACACACACACACACACTGTGTACATGCACACACACACACAGACTCACACAGACACACACACTGTGTACATGCACACACACACACAGACACACACATGAACACAGGAACAAACCAGCCACTGCTGCGTTACTAATGAGCGGACAACACCTAGCATAATGTCCTCGCCCCTAGACAGTTCACGTGACCCGAATATCGTCTCATTTTAAACTAAAGTGCTGCCTTCATATCGCTAATGATATTTTTGTGTTAATGACTGCATGTTTTTAATGCAGCCGCTGCACGCCTCACGCTGGCATTCTGAAGATTTATTAATTTAATGTTTAATGTTATGGCCAGGAGAGGGAAAATTAATGAACTTGGGATGTGGCTGAAAATCAGAAAACAGCTCGAGCTGAGCATTTAACAAGGTGAGGCGTCAGTAAAAAGCCGTGATTGATTTCTGGTTGTAATTTCAGACTGTACTGATAAATTTCCTTGCGGGCGTGGAGTACATCCCCACATTTTTCTGGATCTGCCAGCCAAAGGTAATGAAGTAAATAAATTCACAATTTGATTAAAATATAATAATAAATGCCTGATTGCATTCTGCACTGATGGAGTGCAAGTCCCTGATCCTCTTCAGTATTCAAATGACTACATTTTTTTTAACAATCCACTCGCCTGATAGTCATTATGAGGATGGAAAAATCAGCACAAATTAGGGGATGCATGAAAATGGGCTGGAGGTGGTTGTGGACCAGGCACTACATGCAGTCCCCTCCCCTATCCTGTCCTGTCCCTTAGATTCAACTCCACCCTGCTCCATATGTGTGTGTGTGTGTGTGTGTGTGTGTCTGTGTGCGTATGTGTGAAAGTCCAGCTGGCTTGTGTGTGTGTGTGTGTGTGGGGGGGGGGGGTCAGCTTAAGCACCTCTCCTCCACGCCACTGGCCCCACAGGCCACACATTGTCTATGATAGGAGGGCCGGCCATCAATCTCCACCCTGAAGTGATTATGGCGTTTGCAAGGAGAGGATGGAGGGAAGGCTAAAAAGAAATCTACATTTTGCATTAATGCATGCGCCTCAACCTCCTGCAATCCCCCCTCCCCTGCAACCTCAGTCCCCCCACCTCACCCCCCACACACAGACACCCCCATCTAAATTGCAGTCACATCCCCCAGCTCGTAGGGGATGATAATTGCAGACGGCCAATAAATTACTACTGCCTCCACATCAATTATAAGCATCACGTCTGGCAATAAGGAAAATGAGATCTTGTGACAAATTTCATGAGGCTTCGCTGCCCAGCAGCCTTTCTTAACATGCTACAGATAGCAATCCCTTATCTAGCCCCTGTAATGGGGAAGTACGGATAGAGAGATGGAGCTGCAGCCATTTAATTAAAAAGCTTGGGGGTGGGGGGAGTGGGGGGGAGGCAGTGTAATTCATTGAAGAGGCCCAGGAAGGAGACAAAGGCTTTGTCTCCAATACATATTTTGCTCTGCGTTGTCACTCATCAGGGACTGAGCTTGCCAGAGCTCGTTTGATAGCCATTCAAGAGATCTCTCTCTCTCTCTCTCTCTCTCTGTCTCTCTCTGTCTCTCTCTGTCTCACACAGACACACACACACACACTCTCTGCAGTCCATTCCATTTGACCTGTTCTCTTTCCCTGTCTGTCTCCTCTCCTTCTCCCTCTCTCTCTCTTTTTTCTCCATGTATTTCCTAAGAGCCTTGCGTGGCGTTTTCTCCACTGGGGGCAGATGTGGCTCGTGCGAAGGGTGGCGGTGGCGGAGGCGGAGGCGGAGGAGGCGGCAGTGGGTTCTCATGAGTGATTGGGCTAGATGGAGGACGGACAGTGGCAGTGGGATGAAATGGCCCCTGCACCTAATCGTGCTCCCACCTGGGGAGATGAGCGAGGAGAGAGGGCGGCGGCCACCGCAACCACGCTGATGAGGATTTATATTGGACGCAGGGACGGGAAAATATAACACCAAAAGGGATGGCCTTTAAATCTCATCCCCCCCACCACTACCTCGGCCGCAATATTCATTGCTGTTGCAATCGGGTGTACTGACAGAGCGTCGCCAAAACGACCGCTGCGTTCAAATTATGGCTGTACTCTCTGCTAATATTTAACATCATTAGAAAATCATTAGAAAACCATCATAAAACCTGGGATTATGACTAGAGCATTAAACACAATGATTATTCAGTGTGTTCCTTTCCCCCGCTTTGCCTTGAAAATGAGATTTGCTTGGCAGTGGCAAGGCAGGGGGAAAGTAAGAGTTTCTCATAATTACTAAAGCGTTTGAAAAACATTGAGTCTGCATGAATTACTACACCATTATGCGACTGTGTTCTCGTTCTACCTCTTTTTTTAAAAAAGAAAGTTGGGCTTTGTGTGCGAAAGCTGAATGTAACATTTAATGCCATTTTACTGGTGAGCTAACGCAGACCAATTCAAAATATTTTGTATTCCCCCTTCACTTCCTGTGCAAATGGATGTTGTCATTTAAATCGCAGCTTCTCCATACTTTTAGTGGACCCCGTCAGTCTGCGAAGCTATAACATATATATTATCTAAATTGTAGGTGTCGTTTATATCTGTTGGGAAATCCTTATTTAAACAGCTGTGTGATTGTTGGAGCTGACATCACTGGGCCTGGGCAGACATGACTCAGGATGGCATGTCCGTTCGTCCACAGACGGGGCTGTACATGTCGCAACCTGATCTCAGTTCACCCCTCTCACGCTCACAACCCCATGCATGTCTATTCGGAGGTATGTGTAGCTCAAAAGACACCACAAACAAACATTCAAACACTAGCTTGGAGTGCAGTAAATTCTTCTCCTTGCTATTTCTAGCCATTCACGCAGACCACATCGGCCCTGATCCTCTCCACTGTACAAAAATCTAAAATGTGTTCTGTGCTAAAGCTAGCACATAACCACACACAGCTCGGACAATAAAGGCAAAGTGCTGCGCATGTGTGCTTTTAGGTATTGTCCATAGCTGCCCCTGCAGCACAATGGAAGGGGAGAAAGATGGTGAGTGAGGGAGTGAGGGAGGGAGTGAAAGGGAGCACGAGCATGTAATGGCTGAGCCCCCAGTGGAGATGAAAGGTGTGGAGTGCGGCTGTCTCCGGGCGGCCTGCATTAGGGCAAGGGGGGGACGGCAGGGCTTTCAGGGCCCTGTCTCACACCGCTCCCTGCTGGGGGTCCGGGTGACTGAGGGCTCCTCTTCCGTGTCGGGGAGCCCAAAGGTACTGACCTATTGACCTGCCTCTCAAAAGCTCTTAAAACAATCCTTGGGAGGCACGGAAAAAGTTTTGTGCAGGAGCCCTCCACTACCACTGAGAAAAAACAATCTGGGTTGGGACAATGACAGCTCAGCAGTGGATGGCTTAAAACATAAACCCCCCCCCCAACAAAAAAAAACACCCCATGATACTATCTCTATTAACGGCACGGCTTGAAGCTCTGGATCAGAAATAGGCACGAGACTGCCAATGCCTGAGTAACGCATGCCAATCCCGTGGTGAGCTTGTCCATGCGTCCACAGACCCACATCTCAAACCAAAACCAAAACCAAAATGAAGAAACAATGAACGTAAGGTGTCCAAGAAAAATAACATTTCCGAGGACATCCAAGTTCGTGAAAAACACTAAACACTGTTTAGGGTGGTATAAGTAGAGCCCTGTTTTTTCTCTTAGAGACCTAATTCTTTTCCAGGCAGGAAAAAGCTGGAGGTTCATATACAAGCAGCTCCCTGTCAAGCCTTTGAGAGTAATTCAACTGACACTGATGAGAATCAATGTTCCTTTGAATGCATTACTTGGCAGAAACAGGCCCTTTGTCCCTTAAACTCAGCCTGCGAAAAATGATGCCCTTCGAACAATGGGGGGAAGAGGTGAAAATATAGAGAGCAAGAGAGAGAGAGGGAGTGAGAGAGAGAGAGAGGGGGGGAGTGAGATAGAGAGAGAGTGCAAGTCTTCTCCCCCGTTCCCTTTTCACAGAGCCAAATGGATTCGGAGCACTTTATGCATTAATCAATCAATATCTCTCACTGTACATCAACGGGCGCAACCAAGTTATGAATGACCTTTCTGACAAAAAAAGGACACTTTAATGTGCACAAGACTGCTCCTAGCTTAGTAACTTTGGCCCCGTTTTTATCACGCATGATTACACTCTCACAAGGCACGGGAGCCATTAATAGTGCACTAAATATGACGAGGTTAGTCGTTATTCAATTTGCACATGGGACAGGGGAGGGGTAGAGCAGGCTGGGGGCCTGTCACTCACGCACAACTCGGACATCCGGCTGCCCGCTGCCTTTATTCAGAGGAAGCACATGTGCCATTGTTTTATTTTCAGCAGATTTAGTCTGGGGAAAATGATGTGAGTTTTTGCTGTGTTTTTCCCCAAGTTGTAATAGAAATGCTTATCTAATCAATTTCTTTTGCATCCTCTTGCAGGGCCCCAGATAACATTTGAACATGTACTTACAGATTTGCTGTCAGGGTGGAGGAGTGTTGGTAGAATAACTGCTCTAGATTGGCAAGGATTTACAATGAGGTTGTATGAGAGAATCTCATAAGTGTTAAGTGCACTTCTTTGTAGTGATGCTCAAGTGCTAATTTTAAGATGGTTCCTATCTCCAGATGAAAGAAGGCTGGAGCAGCCGTCACACTTGAGAGGAATCTGTGAGAGCAGAGATGCACACCAAAGCCTGCCTGTTGACAATCAAGTACAATGTCGCCCGAGCGTTCGGTGAGATTACAACAACGCAGACGACAGGAGAGGAATGCGTGGGAGTTCAGCGAACAGGACATGCAAGGAGGCCATGTCTTCTTTCACCATTCAAGCTCTAAACTCAAAACAGGGAAAAAAAGATAGTAAAGACGGTCTCTCACCTGAAGTTATCGAAATGAGAAAACACACTGCAAGTTCTATCGTTTGCGAACTGCTGCCTTGATGGCATAAGCAGAACTTAACTTTTGCAGCTATCAGTCTCAGTAATATCCTATTAAAATACTGAAATCCAGAAATCAGATAACATTTGGAAGAGGGACTATGCCTGGACAGAGAAATGGATTTCAGTTGTAAAAAAGGAAAAAAATAAAAAATTAGGGATACTTTCCTGGAGGCGGGAAATGGGAGGCAGACAAAAGCACGAAAGAATTTGCCTTTTTTCTTCCTTTTTTTAATGGGGGTGGAATACCAAAGTGGACAGGAGGAGGGGTCGTTTGCATGGGATCAGGAGTGTGTGTACGTCTGTGTGTGTGTGTGTGTGTGTGTGTGTGTGTGTGTGTGTGTGTGTGTGTGTGTGTGTGTGTGTGTGTGTGTGTGTGTGGAGGGGGGGTTCTGGAGCACGGAGGTGAAGCGTGGAGACAGAGTGGAACGGACAGGAGCTGACTGCACAGAGAGACGGAGAAAGGAAGAGCCCAGGCCAGGAGCACAAATTAATGCTATTGTGGACGGCGCACAATGGGGCCTGCAAAAGTGACTGCGGAAGGCCCTTAAACAAAGGAGACATCGTTCGCTCTCCCCCTCCCAATTAGATTTTCTCGCCCCGCTTTACATGACAAAAAAATGGCCCATTTTTCCTAATTCCCCCAGCCATAGTGTGCCCGTTTGACACAGGCACCTCGGAAGCTAAACAAGCGGCAGATTAACGTCCTATCTGTCTGATTGACAGCGACCTGAGCACGCATACACACACACACACACACTCTTTTAAACACCTCCTCTTTGACTCCATTCTGCGTCTTGCCCCCATGCATGTGCCCCCCTCTCAACCTTTTGCAAGTGCCTGACATTTTCCACGAATACACTAGAAACACACACGGAGTGAACGAGAATCATTACGGTTATTGTTCACATTTACCAGAAGTGCTGAGAAAGGCTTCTGAAAAATGACACACACAAAAAAAAAACTAAGACCTACGCAATATGAGGTATATGTGTGAATATTCTCAACCACGTACCTCACTGTATGTCCATTCATTTCCATGAGTGTGTGTGTGTGTGTGTGTGTCTGTCTGTCTGTCTCTGAGTATTTTAGGAGACATAGACAAGCCCGTCATAACTATGGCTGGTATCCATGCTGGGCTCATTAAGGCCAGTGGTAAGAGTGACACTGACCCTGATGCTAATTCTCCCCCCTGACTTGTGAAGAGACCTTCTGAGACACCATTAGGGCCTGTTTGAATATTCAGATGGCCAGGGACCGGAGACACCAGAACAAAATCCCTTTATACTGATTTAAGTCTCCCTCGTAGATGGGCCATCTGCATCCGCGTGGCGCTGGGACACTGGCAAGAATTTGGAGGGTGGAGGCGTGACTTGAGGGAACCGGGGACCAGGGCACAAGACAAGCGTGCTTAGAGGCCACCGCAGAGAAAATGAACAGAGTATCGTAAATATCAACAATAATGTCGCTTGAGAGAGTGAGTCAGAGTGAGAGAGGTAGTGAGCTCTCCCTCATGTTGGCTCAAGGCCCCAGTGGCTGTGCACCATTTTGTATTCATGAGAAAGAGTTTTCAAACAAAACATAATACAAAAAAATAAAAAAATAAAAAACCTTGGACAGGAGAGAATGAGAGAAAGGAAGGAGAGAGAGAGAGCTTTTAAAGGGTGCATTCGGTCTGTCTAATGCAGGGAGCCTAGGCGTTGCGTGTCCTTTCCTGCTCGGCGTGCTGCATAGCCAAGCTGAGTTGATATGCAGGGATATTCTGTCTGTTTACTGAACAGGTAGCATGAAAATTGACCTTTGCTTGATTTCTAAACAGTGTATTATTCAACCTAATGCTGCAGGAGTGGACAGGCTAGGGGTTTATATGTGCCTTGGTCTTCCAATATGCTTCACTTAGAACTCCAAGGGCTCTACAAAATGCCATGCCAAGAATCCCAGAACAATAAAAAAGAAAAAAAGAGGGGGGCCTTATAAATGGCTGTAAGGATTGGAAATCAACAGGCAATGATTGCATATGCAGTAAGCGTTTAATGAGCAATGTGTGAAACAAAGACAATGGGAAAGCCAGATTTGGTTGTGTTTTTTTTTGTGGTCTTTGCATTGTAATTTTTAAAAACACAGGACCCGTCATGTTTTTTTTTTTCTCTCTCTCTCTCTCTCTCTCTCTCTCTCTCTCTCTCTGCAACAGTAAGCAATTCTCCCTGACCAAAAGAAATTGAGAGTTGATAGACTTAAAGATCACCACTCTGGGGTGATCTGAAAGTCTGCAAAATACCTTGCCACATATATTACAACAAGGAAAAATCGAAAAGACATGCAAGTGTTTGATGCTGCCACCTCTGCTCTAAGGAGTGGTGACTCGTCCTCCATCCAGACTAAAGAGGCCCGGGACAAAAACACACAACTGAAATAATATGCAACGGTCCGGCTGCACCACGCAGCTCTGTACTTTAAATAACATCAATCAATAGGACCCGACACATTTCTCTGGCCCATCCAAACAGGCGGTCAGGAGAATCTGTCTCGTAGCAGCTCATAAAATAGCAGTGTCAGAGCAACCGGCCGGCCCCAGACAATAGGGACACTGTAAGGCCTGGGCTCTCTCCTCGAGCTGTAGGGATGCCATAAATCTGGCCCAGTCAAACACCAGGAATGTCCCAGTTTGTCAAAAACAAATACCAGCTTGTCTCGGATCATCACTGGGCAGAGAAGCCTTCACATCTGGTTAAACAGATATACGTAGGCCTCCGCCCTGGCGTGAGGGCACAATTCCACCAAAACAGCCAGACTTTCCCCGCTCTGCTCTCCTTCCTTTTGCTTCATAAACAGGAGTCTCGTTTGGCCCTGAGGAGCAGGCCAGAGCACTGGCAACAGCGCCGGGGAACATCTCACATGTTGTTCTGCGTGGTGAGAGGGGGGCATCCTTGCCTATTCAAACAAGCGTTTATGGTGTCCAGGCATAAGCGTGCTTCAGTGAGGATCAATAGCCAACACAGCCATGAGGGTAGAGGTGAAGGGAAGCTGCCCCACTGGAGCTGGGAGAGACAGTGTGAGAATTCCTGTCCCAATCACAGAAGCTAGTGTTCCGGGAGGGGTGGGGTGGGTCTGGGTGCTGTGTGAGAGTGCAACACCTGCCCTTAAAACACCCCCTCCAACCCCCCCCCCCCCCCCCCCCCATCCTCAGATGCCACCCCCTTTTCCAACAGAATGCACTACTGTCACATTGATCATGAGTAAGCACTCCTCATCTCTCTCTCTCTCTCTCTCTCTCTCTATCGCTCTCTCTCTTCAGGCCATGTGAATAATCAAGCGGAGCTCCAATCAATGTTAGCTACGCAGGTCCACAGGTAAAGGTTAGCAGGGGTGACTATTGAATTATTCCTCCTCCTCTCAACAGTGCCATCTGCCTGGCTGCCTCTAATTGACGCAGGCACACAGGGACAATGTGAGTGAATGCACATGCATGCCTATGTGTGTATTTGAGTGTGTGTGTGTGTGTGTGTTTGGGGGGGGGGGGGGGGGGATTGTGAGTGTGTGCGCACATTGCTTTCACCATCCACACGAGCCTCAAACGAGCCTGTCTCCTTCAACGCTACAAGTCAGATCTCTGTCAGTCTCTGCCTCTCTGATGAAAAGGCATGTCTCTTTCTCTCCCTCTCTCTCTCTCTCTCTCTCTCTCTCTCTCTGCTGCCTTTCTCCAGGACGCCTCTTTGAGCTCTATGCACGCCTGGCATCTGAGCAAGGGCGCCTTCAGAGCGGGCGAGGGAGCTGGCACTGAGTGAGCGAGGGCGAGGCGTGCTGCCGAAGAGGGCATTTCAGCGCCTCAGCCTCTCATCCGGTTGTCAGAGCCATCCTGCCGACTCCCGCCAAATGTGCACAGGCAACTCATCCAGAGCAAAGATCATGGCCTTTGATCTACACAGACGCTCTCTAGTGGGGACATGCAGGCTTATTAAGAAAAAGACTCAAAATCGGGAAAAAACCTTTTTGCTCCAGCCTCCATTGAGAGTTGAGGAGAAAGTTCTTTATGTTTTTCCCCTTGTTCTCTGTGCTCTTCACCTTCAACACACACATCCACACATTTAGCCTATGGTCAAACTGAAGTAGCTCTATTCTGAGTGTGAGTGAGCTGTCTCGGGAAATAGAACTGCAATGCCGACATCAGGCAGAGCAATCTTAAGAATTTATCGGCTTGCCCATTCCCAGAATACCTGATGTCCACAGACAGGACAATGGAAGGCAGATCTATCTAGACCATGCCGACCGTGAGATCATAATGCGTGCCTTGGTGGGCGTCCAACTCAGCTGTGTGGAATGCTTCTGTCTACTTATTAAAGGAACAGCTAGGGCAGACCCAGCTCTCTTAACAGACTCTGGGGAAGCTGTGTGTGTGTGTGTGTGTGTACATGTACTGAATGTGTGTGTGTGTGTGTGTGGTGACAGTCCGCTCGTCCTCCTCAGGTGGTGCATATATGCCGTTTCTATGCAATCACACGAATGTGACCGTGCATCTGCCTGCAGCATCAGCCCTTGCAGTCTGACAAACATCCTGCTCCATATTAGACAGCCATGCTCCTTCAATGAGGACGTCAATCCAAGTCAATCTGCCGTGGAAAATCTACTGAGCCTGCACTTTCTGCTCGTTTTATTTTCCCTTTCAACATATCCTCCACATACTTAATGAACAAAAAATACAGCCTCTGTACTCTCTGTCTCTCTCTCTCTGTCTCTCTCACAGGAGATGGCAGATCCATGGTTTGAGTGATTGACAGCTCCTGTCCTCTGTGGTCACTTTGCCCCGTTTGACACAGGGGCCGGGGGGAGGTTACAGTGCCCCCCCCCCCCTCACTCGTCTCGTAAACCGCAGTACGCCGCTTGTGCTCTCAAATTCACCACCGGCGTGGCCCCACAAGCCCCGGAATAGAACTCATTAGCACGTTTGGTAAGTACAAATGAGATGACTGCCTCCTGATGGACTGTCTCTCTTGCGGATCAGCTTTCAAGGAGAGTGTGTTGTAATGAAGGCAAGAGGGCTGGGGCATGGGGGGGGGGGGGGGGGGGGGGGTGTTTGGGAGGCAGAGGGGAGAAAACCAATATTATAATGCGCCGTCTGTCCATCTCTCGTCTGCTGTCTGCAGCCTCAGCTCATCCAGGAATCACAAGGGGCCACGTTCACGTAGACGAGGGGCGCATTCTGTACTTCTGTGTGTGTGTGTGTGTTTGTATGTAAGTGAGTGCGTGTGTGTCCGCTCAAGGTATATATTCATACACAAAGGCCTCAGAGTGGCCCAGTTGAGAGAGGACACATGCACAAGCCACTCTTGACATTGCTGATCACACACACACACACACACACACACACACATACACACATTCGCACACTTCTGCATACTCACTTACTCCCTCACTCACTCACACACACTGTTGGGCCTGTGGCTGACCCCTGATCCTGTGGCTCTTGCTACCTGTCAGGCGCTTGAGTGCTGTTCTGCCCTCGGCCCTTCAGCACACACTCATGAGGTGTGCAGGGACAGCCAGACACAAACCGGTCTGATTCATAGACGAGCCCAGAATAGAAGCGTGGCTTTTTAGGCAATTCGCCTCTGCAGGATGAGCCAGCAGTGGAATTTATACTGCAGCTGTATGTAAACCAGAAGGGGGGGGGGGGAAGAAAAGACTTCCTTGTGTGAGTTTGGACGAGACGGACGTACAATTGACGTGTAACATGTGCGGGTGGAAAATCTATAAAGCCGTCATTTCAGCTTTTTAATAAAAGGGTTGCAGCTTTCTCCTCTCTCCCTCTCTCTCGTTCTCCCTCTCTCTCCCTCTCTCTCTTTTTTCAATATTGCTCAAAATGAAAGGTAATGTATTTATGAAATTCCTGCCACGTTCTGCGGACGGCAAACAATTTCCTCTCCCTGCTCTGCCCTTCAGCCGGAGATTAGGGGACAGCCGTCCGACAGGAGCCTGCCCACCCGTCCGTGCGCCCCGGGCCCCTGGCGCTGCCTGGGCCTGACCTGCCCTCCCCTGCCCCCTCTCATCTTCAATTGCATCGCCAAAATAACAGACTTTAATAAAGAATGCATGGGCCCTCATTCGACCGTTCGACTGCCCAATCTCAGCGCAGACATAATATGCCATGGAGGGTGGGGGTGATGGCAGTGGTTAGGGGCTACAATATCCTGTTTCGGGGAAGGTTTACTTTGCATTTTAACAAGCATGTAAAAAGGCAAGACATTCCAGGGATGGCTTAAGTCTGGTGCCAGTGCTGCCCGTGCTCCTGTGCTGCCGGATGATGGGCACAGGGCTGCCTGGCTGCCTACCTGTCTCACCTTACGCTTGGGCCAAACTGAGGAGGCCACGCAGGGAGCTCTGGAGGTGAAAACTCACCTAACATGCAGGAGAGGAGAGTGTGGGGAGCAGAGGAGCGGAGGAGAGGGGGGCGGGAAGAGGAGCTGGCCCAGGCCCTGCAGAGGAGTGAGATATTCCAGGGCCGCTTAAGCCGAGGCGAGGATGGGTTTTAAAGCCCAGTGCTCGCCCCCACTGTTGACATTTCTTGTCAGCTGGCCAAGTGCTTTTGCCGAGAGCTGGCGGTGCTGGCCAGGCGTCTGGTCCTCAGAAACAAGGATCCTGCATTTGCTTTATTAATGCATTTCCCTATGCATGAAACACTCTGCCAATTTTTTTGGGGGGTGGGGAGAATGGATGCTGGAAATTATACATGAAGCTGAGAGTGGAGCATCGGGGGAAAGGAGGGGAGGGGGGGGGGGGGGCAAGGGATGCCTCTGTTGTCGGGACAGGGTTTGCTATTAAGCGCATGACCCTGAAAACGCACCCCTTTTAGCAAAACAAGCAGTGCGCTTCAAATTGGATTCAGCCTCGCCCACAGTAACTCAGACACTCATGTCCCCCATCAGCCTCACCTCCCCACTCCTGAAGCTCCACGCGAGGAGCCTGGCTCAGGCCTCTGCTCCAAACCCCCTGCCTGGGCTACAACCCTGAGCCACATATCTAGAGGACAGCACTGGCACTGCGGTGGTTGTGTTGGTGGCTGTGCCCTGCTTGACCACTGGGTCCTGTGGGAGGCTGACTGCATTCCTGTCAAGCCCTGAAGCCCCAGCGAGTGTGAAGGAGAGGGGTGGGGGTGGGGGTGGAGGGGGACTCGATGGCAGGGAGTCTGCAGGAGCAGCCTCCGTCCAGCGCCTCGCAGACAGGGATTTCCTCCTCTGATGGGAGCCAAGCCGTCACAGCCCAGCGATCAAGGGCCTGCCATCTGTGATGGGAGCAGATTTACAGCAGAGGCTAATCCACACACCAGCAGCCATTACCCACACACACACACACACCCTGCTAATTTACACACACATAGAAACGCACACACACTCACACACACACACACACACACTCTCTTTAGTCAAAGGCAAATTCACACAAAATCGCACAGACACATGCACACAAACACACACATACACCCGAGTCAGTGCTAATTTACACACACACACATGCACACACACACACACATATGAAACACACACACAAACCCATTCACATAAAAACACACACAAACACACACATTCACAAGCCTTCACCACTTTTCCACCAGGACTCCACACTGGTACAAAGCTAACTGCCTCTCATCGGCCATATTTCGTTTCCCCTTTTTCTCTTTGAAAGAAGGCACCATGATCTCATTCTCCCACATTCGAAAAATAACTTTAAAGCCATTAACTCTTGCAAAATGAGAAACCTCAATGTGTCATCGAGCTCTATGCCCTGGTGAACATCACTCATAGAGAGAGGGGAAAAAGTGTCATCCTGCACTTATGTGTCACTCCCACATATCAAACACACTGTGTGTGTGTGTGTGTGTGTGTGTGTGTGTGTGTCAGAGACAGGCGCTGAATGACTCCGGGGCTTTGTGCTTGGCTGTCGGACAGTGTGGGCAACAGTGGCGTATCAGAGAGGGAGTCCTCTGAGACCTCTTTTGTTTGGTCCTAGTGAAAGGGTTAAGGAAGAAAAATGGAGAGGCGAGCCGAGGGAAAGCAACGTGCTTAAGCAGCACATTTTCAGCGGGGGCAGGAATTAAAACAATGCCTGCCTTTTATCCCTGCGTCGCTCTAATTGGATGGGAAATTCATCTCAGCCGCCCCGGAGCTCCGTGGGTGCTGAGGAGGCCAGAGACATGTGGTACCAACAACTACATGCCGCACCCCCCCGCCCCCCACCTATCCATACACACACACACACACACACACACACACACACACACACACACACACACTCACACACGTTAACCTCCTCAAACCCCCCCACCCCCACTCCACCTCACTGCCCACACCGCCTGTTCCCTGGCCCTTCCACACCCCAACAAAGCTCTCTTGCTGTCTTATGTGAATGTTTGTCTACTTGTGTGTGTGTGTATGTGTGTATGTCCGTGTATGTGTGTGTGTGTGTATGTCTGTGTCTGTGTGTCTGTGTGTGTCTTCCTCAAATCTAGACAGGCTGACGCGTTTGTGTCGTCTGTCCGTCTGTTTCCAAGCAGTCATGCCTAACGTTACAGGTCTGTGATATTTCATCTTAAACGGATTTCCACTGATGTTGCTTCTGTAAACCAACAGTAATAGGAATCCTATATGAAGTTGTGCTCTTTAGTCATGAGTGCCACGCCGTTAATCGAAATGAGGACAACAACAAGCTAATGATTTTTTTTTTTGCTGTTCATTAACATGTCTGTTGTGACATACTACTTCAGAATCAGAATTATAGATCTGCCAGAAATGATCCTCATTCGCCGGCTAACAAATGACCAGCAAATGGAATCTGACAGTTGCAAAGCCCCATTCAGAGAGAGACCTGCTAGACCTCCCTTAGGGCTCCACGGATTTAATGTGCAGCTCTTAAAAGCGCTGAATATGTTGGTTAATGTGTGTTAATGTGTGCGGCTGGGATTTGCTACTCCTTCCACACTAATTGTTTGGTAAAGAACTCGTTGACACACATACACACGCAGACACACACAGACACACAGACACAGACACACACACACACACACACACACACACACACACACACACACACACACACACACACACACACACAAACTACGTTGAGAGGGGTCATCCTGTACCTGCTGTACTTCCTCGATTCCTTCTACAGACTCTCCTACCTATCCTCAAAGCACATTCTCAAAAAGATGAATAAGGAGAAATGGAGCCTGTTCAAAACAGCACAAGGGCGCTGGAAATGAACGCACACACGCATACTTACACCCCCTCCACACGCACTCAATTAAAGTAATGGCAGCGATGCCACAATATAAGCATTCTCCTCTTTTCTCCCTCCACTCCATATCTTTTGCCCCTGTTTCTGTCTCCCTCTCTCTCTCTCTCTCTCCCTCTCTCTCTCTCTCTCTCTCGTCAGTCAGCAGTGCTGTGACATAAGCCTGTGTTTGGGGTACCCTGCCCTGTTGTTTGGGGGGCTGAGGGGTCTTCAGGAAGCCTGACAGAAAGGAGGTGGAGGTGGTGGTGTTGGTGTTGGTGGAGGAGGACCCCTGATTTGTGGCGCTGCTGTGCTGTGCTGTGCTGTGCTGTGCTGTGCTGTGCTGTGGCGCTGCTGTACTGTGCTGTGCTGTGCTGTGATGTGCTGTGGCGCTGCTGTACTGTGCTGTGCTGTGGCGCTGCTGTACTGTGCTGTGGCGCTGCTGTACTGTGCTGTGCTGTGCTGTGCTGTGCTGTGCTGTGCTGTGCTGTGCTGTGGCGCTGCTGCACTGTGCTGTGCTGTGCTGTGCTGTGCTGTGCTGTGCTGTGCTGTGCTGTGCTGTGCTGTGGACCAGCCCCAGCACCTCACAGCTCCAGCTCCACCTCACATGGCCCCCACCAGCAGCCAGGGGAATTACTGCCTAGCTGACCCAGAAATCCAGGGCCAGCTTTGTTTTAACAAGCGGGGGGAACCTTCCACCACTTTAGCAACTGCGCCTCGACCACAAGAAAGAGCCCGGAGCCTCAGAAGAGCTAGCGGGGAGGAAATTAAATATTACACCAGGAGGGAACGCTGCAGCTCCAAGGGGGCTGTGTGTGTGTGTGTCTGTGTTTAAATGTGTGTGTGTGTGTGTGTAAATGTGTGTGGGGGTGAGCGTGTGTGTGTGCAGGGGTGGTGGGGGGTGGGGTCATCAGGGGGTGGAACAACAGGCATTAAGGAGTGAAATGGTAGTTTTGGAAAAAGGAGGAGTGTGTGTTTATGTGTGTGTGTGTGTGTGCGCGCGTGTATATGTGTGTGTGTTTGAGCGAGTGGTGGGAGTGAGTTAGGAATTCACAACGTTCGTGCCTGCGCTGATGAAGAGGTATGTTCATTATCAGCGTAATTCGATCAAGATGCTGGTGTGTGTGTGTGTGTGTGTGTGTGTGTGTGTGTGTGTGTGTGTGTGTAAGTGGGGAGGAGTGTGTGTGTGTGTGTGTGTGTGTGTAAGTGGGGAGGAGTGTGCGTGCATATGTGTGAATGTGTGTGTGCGAGTGTGTGTGTGTGTCGGGGGGGGGATTGGAAGGCAAGCGAGAAAAAGGCAGACATTCTTTATTACACACTTCATTTCATTTAACGGACCTTTAAAAATATATATAAAGATGGAAAAAGCAGGGGAGAAAGAACAAGGAGAGAGCAAGAAAGAGAAGCAAAGAAGAAAAGCCCGCTCCCACACTTAAAGGTGGGGTGGTGGTGGTGGGGCTGGGATGACTTTCAAAAGGCTCTTGGTCAAGGCCCAGTATGTTCCTGGCTGGGCACAGGCTGCGGAGCCATGTGGAAGGCGGGAGCCTGCATCTCTAGGCCAATCAATCAGGCCTTCAGCACCGAGACGCCGGCCTCGCCACTTTGTAAACAGCACGTCACAGGCTATTAGGGGAATGGTTCCTCTCTCCCTCTCTCTCTCTCTCTCTCTCTCTCTCTCTATTCCTAAATATTCATAGGCATGATGTAGTCATAAGGATCAAAGAGCAGCTACTGGCTAAATAACTGGAGGAAGTGGGCTTGCAGGAGGGACTTAATGGCTTTTTTAAAGCTAAACCACTGACCTGAGAACCAGGGCAGCAAAGCTCCCATCTGGGCCACAGGTCGATCCACGCTCACCTTGTCCTTCATCAATATCTCACAATCAGCACCTTACGTCTAATACTTAATCACGTTCATTCCCCTCTAGAACACACAGGAATACAATACTACAGTAGAACAGGGCAATTAAAAGAATGAGAGGGCTCCGATCAACTGAAGGCTACATGGTCAGCCTTCATCAGACTTTCCTAGATATTCCCATCTTAAAAATACAAACATCATCAGAACAAGTGCATAATGTTTTTTGGAGGGGAAAGATGTTGACTTTCCAAACTAGAGGAAAAAATGTGTGTCGAGTGGCTTTAGCTCATTTGTCTGTGTTCCAGTTAGGAGCTTGCAGGATTGGTGTGTTCATGTGGTGAGGGAGAATCCCAGAGTTAGTGCGTGTGTGTTTCAGTGTCCTTCTGCCACCCCCAACACACCCACACATCCCCCCCCACTCACACACACACACACACACACACACATCCATGCAATTGCACCCATTACCTAACCTTCAGCCAGCCTCACAAACAAGGGAATCCATTAACGCACATCAAAGGTTAGCGGGGGGAAGATATAAATAAATAAATATAACATCAACCAACCAAAAAAAAAAGAAAAAAGAAAATCAGACTTGTTTGTGAACTCTAGCATAACCCCCCTCCAAGCAACACCACATGCAAACACACACACACACACACACACACACACACACACACACACACACACACACACACACATACACACACACACACACACACACACACACCCACACGCTCACAAAATCCCCAACCCCCCAGCCTTTTAACCTAAGTGGGCCTTCCTCCTGCCTTTGCCTGTTCGCTTGTCCACTGTACTATAGTCATTAACATATTTGGAGTGCAGTGAGCAGAAAGCTTAATTGTCCTTAATTGCTCGGCTAAATATGTTCTCTAATGATTTGCCTCAGATCTGTGACTGCCTTTTGCGCAATTTCCCGGCCGCTGGCTTCATTATCCCTGCCTCCTTGGAACAAAGCGTCTTCAGAGGCTTGCCTTTTTTTTTCTTTTCTTTTTTTCACATAACAACACAGAGAGCTCTGCTGTGCTGTGGAGGAGAGAGGCCAGTGCTTGCTGGCATATGTGTGTGCGTGTGTGTCTGCATATGTGTGTGTGTGTGTGTGTGGGGGGGGGGGGGGGGGGGGGGGGGGCGGAGTGGACGCACAATGGAGCCCCTTTGTCAGGGGGCGCAAGAGTCAGAGTGATTAGAAAACCAAATCTGCGCTGAGACAGAGTGTTAATTGACCGCAGCCGGGTCCTCTTAATCTCCTGCTAACATAGAGCCTGTTCTTCCCCTCTCTCTTTCTCTTTCTCTCTCTGCTTTTTGCTCTGGCCTGGCCGGGTGGTGCTCTTGTTGTTGTTATTGTTGCTTGCTGTCGATGCCCAGGGTGTTGCTGTTGCCGTGGCATTTGTTGTTGTTGTTGTTGTTGTGGAGCCTCTCTCTTCACCGTGGCCCTAATGCACCTCTGAGTGTCTCCTCGCTGGCCGCTCAGATGTTGCTGGTAGCCATGATTAATAGGAGCGCAGCAGCTGGACCGCTATGGCCTGCTCTGTGACATCACCAGATGAGCGCTTTATCTGGAGTCTCAGCCTACCACTTCACAGGTCCCCAAAATGTCAAAACCAAGACCATCTCCTATTAAAAGAGACTGTATTCATTAAATGCACTGGGTGTAATATCATAAATGGGAACAGAAAAATCTCTGTGCAGAGGCTGATTTTTTTTCTCTTGCTATATTGGAGACCTCAGCTGAATAAAGAAAGCCTGAGTAGGGTGTCAGAGCTCATGGTTAAAATGAGCTGAGGTGACAATGGTGAATTGTCTAAATGGAGGTACTCAGTCAAACCTTGGGGCTTATTAACGTGGCAAGGTTGTGTGTGTGTGTGTGTGTGTGTGTGTGTGTGTGTGGGTGTGTGTGTCGCGCCTCATTTTACATTGGAGTGCTCACTGAAAATGTTCACAGTTTAAAAACTCCATGGTGAGTTAGGTTTTCACTGAGACATACGTGGCGTGGCGTGTTTGGCATTTCAAAACAGCACGAGCGGCGTAGGAAATGAAATACATTTTCATTGTCACACTCTCCACTCGCTTGTGTTAATGTCAGTACATAGACTTGGTGGCGCTCGGAACTGTTTATCCAGCCCCACACAGATAAGGCACGGACACACTAAAATCCCACGCATTAGGCCCTTGCCACATAGTTCTGCTCCAAAGCGTGGAGAAGTGATTCTGTTTCAGAGCTTTCCCTTCCATCAATATTTCACCTATGGAGGGTGCGTCGACAACAAAAGCAGCAACTCCACATTTACTGGGTGTTACTGACTATACATAACATACATCCACTGGCTTGCAGCCCAAAGGGAAAACAATTCCCAATCTCAAAAATCATCAGCCCTAAATATTTGTAGTTTACGAGCCTATTCTTTTAATCTCACACATTAGGGCCTCAGCCACTGTCTGATGCAATCTGTGAGAGAGAAGGCCCACGACCCAATCACACCCAACACCGGCACGGAGGGGAGTCAATGCGAGCCATACTGACGAGTTGAGTCCTTACCGGTGTCGGCGGAGGGGCACTTCCTGATGGTGAAGATGGTGCTGAGCTCCTCCTCCTCCTCGGGCAGGCCCTTCTGCAGACGCTGCAGCTTGCGGAGGCTCTCGCTGCGCTGGTGCTTCATGGAGCGCACGTGCTGGATC
>NC_137927.1:18857252-18878985 GCF_963457725.1 Sprattus sprattus
GCCGATTGGTTGAAACACACACATGTTGCAGCACTGCGAGGGAAGACAAAAACCTGGCCTCACATCTCAGTGTGTATGAGAGAAAGGGAGTGAGTGAGAGAGAGAGAGAGAGAGACAGAGAGAGAGAGAGAGAGGTGCTGGGGATATGGAGTGGAGCCCAACCTGAGGTAGGGGGTGTGGATGTGGCGTAAGGTTGCTGTGGCCTAACTGAAGCAGGGGGGTGGGTTGGGGGGTGGTTTCCCTATGGGATAAGCCGTGGAATATGTGGGGTAAGTCTGCTGG
Source organism: Sprattus sprattus (assembly GCF_963457725.1). Lineage (NCBI taxonomy): Eukaryota > Metazoa > Chordata > Actinopteri > Clupeiformes > Clupeidae > Sprattus > Sprattus sprattus. The sequence continues at coordinate 18,857,535 of NC_137927.1, forward strand.
ATATAGAAAGTCAGCCACTCCCTCTCTCTCCAGCCCCTCTCTCTCTCTCTCTGTCTGTCTGTGTGACTCCCTCGTTCTCTCTTTGCCTCTCTAAATCTCTCGCTCCCCACAGCAGCAGCCGGAGGAACAGGAGCCGCCACCACAGAAGCCGCGCCGGGTGCCAAGTTCAGCGGCTGGTTCAAATTAGCCACTGCGAGCGGCGAAATGCCCAGACGCTGTGCTATGGCTGAAGAGACATGGGGGGTGACGGGGGGGCGGGGGGGCAATGGCGGGGATGAGCACCCACCCCAGCCGCATACCTACTGCTTCCTGCCTCCCCTCCTCTCTCCCTCCCTCCCTCTCTCTATCCCTCCATCCTTGGCCCTTGTCTCCCCTGCCTGCTCTCTAAGTCTTCAATTTCCCCTCGTCCACTCTCTGTGGGCCTGCATGTGCCCTCGGCACAGGGGCACGGGAGCTTGCGTGACAATTAATGCCCCCCCACCCCACCCACGCCCCAACCACCACTGTTGGCCCCTGCTCTAAGCTCCGCCACGCCACTGTGACTGTGATAGACGGTAGCTGCGGATGAGTAATGCGTTTGAGCCACGGCCCGTGTGATTCAGCCAGCTTCCTGAGAGTTTGTCATGGGGGAGGCCGGAGGGGTTGAGGGGGGGATGGATGACTGCAGATGTCCATTAAGAAACACGCGGGGAAAAGACCAAAGGGAGGGGGAGAGAGACAGAGAGAGAGAGAGACAGAGAGAGAGAGACAGAGAGAGAGTGGGGATATGGATAGGGAGAGTGGGTTACAGTGTAGTTGCCCCTAGACGATACTCAGGCCCCTACCCAGCTCAAACCTCCCTACCTCTCCTCAGCATTAAACCTCTCTACCTCCTCAGCATTAAAGAAAGCAATAATTATTGAACTCCTCTTGAATAAATAAGAGTCTGGAAAGTAAACAATGGGAACATAATTGTGGAGTGAGGGCAATCAATGCAGGCAGTCATTTGGACCATGTTGATAATGTATCCAATCATTTGTGTGTGTGTATATATGAGGAGAGAAAGAGAAAGAAAGCGAAAGGGGGAGGAGAGAGAAAGAAAGAAAGAAAGATAGAGAGAAAGAAATGGGCAAAGCAGAGAATGTAGTGACAAGCAGTTAAATAATATGTTCTCACATGCGTGGCTACAAAACAACAGTTGGGTAATCCCTCCTTCGATAATGTCCCTGCGCTCTAAACAATGGCCCTCCATCAGATGATCAATGCATTTCCCTATGACACACAGAGGCCCTCTCTCTCTCTCTCTCTCTCTCTCTTTTCTCTCTCTCGCTCAGTCAGAGGGGGCCGTCGGGTGGGGGTGTGGGGGTGGGGCGGTTTGTAAGGTTGGGCGTGTGGCGGGCTGTGGGCAGATCAATGCCCTGCACGGTGATAACGAGGCCTGGCTCATGCCCACCGCAGTGCCACGGCGCACAAACCTCGCCAGCGCTCTCTCATTAGCTGCATTTGGATAAGCATGGGCATACATGCATAATGTGCTCCTCTAATCGCTGGCAGATAAACACATTTCTCCTTTCCCCCCCTTTTAATGAGCCGGGCCCTCTGCTTATACACTGCACAGCAAATGACTCTGAAACGGGCAGGAAATGATGTCAAGCCAGGGATTAAAAAAAGGAGGGGGGGGGGGGGGGGGTAGGGGAGGGAAAAAAAAATTAATCGCTAGACATTGCCCTCCTCTCTGAGCAGCTAATTAACAGCTTAGCCTCCTGGTGTTTTTATGAATGCGGGGCCTGTAGTGGCAAGTGCCGCCAGCGTCGCAGTACCATACGGCTACCTGCAGGAGGCGACAGCTGTGCGGGGCGGTGGGGCCCCCCCATATCGTCTCAACAGCTGTTTCTAAAGTCCGGAGACATCTGCACCGGCGGCAGCGTGCCATCTGGAACTTTAGGAGGGCAACTCCAGGCCTGCTCGCCTCGCCTCTCCCCGGCCTTGCTCTGCACCACACCGCACCGCTCCTACTCCTTTCCCAGAACCGGGGGCCGCTCGGTTCACACACAACCACAAACCCTCCAATCTGGACAGAGACACGCTGGTGGTAATTATTGGGGAAGGCAAGGGGAGGAGAGCAGAGGAGGAGAGGAAGAATGTGCTTCACTGTTTTCACAGCAGCCAGACAGGAGACAGACAGGATCAATCCGCCAGGCATTCAGGTGCATTTGTCAGAGGGGGGTTTTAAAATGCTCTGCTCGGACCTGGGCAGAGAGAGGAAGCTCTGGTCATCCGGAGACATGGCTGCTTTCCTGGAACCCTGTAAGCCACTGGCGCGGAGGGTGGATGGACTGCAATTAAAAATGGCCATTAAGAGAGTTTCTTGCGCAGTACTGTCCGAGACTGAGTAGGGAGCCAGGGGCGTCACTGAGGTGCTCGGAGCCATGGCTGAGCAGTCTTGGTGTGTTTACATACGAGGGTCAGCTGGTCACCCTCTCTGATTGGGCTCAGCTTCCCTCTGTCTGTGAGACTAAGGGCTGGCCACATGGAGCCTTCCACTGGGCTGCCAGACAATAAGCAGGGTGGTGGAACATCCACACGTGCACGTGCTAGCAATAAACTCACATCCAAACCCTGCTATTGCTGTAGACACCCTACATGACCACTTTCTCCTCTCTCTCACTGTCTCCTCTCTCTCACTGTGTTTGTGTGTGTTTTTGTGTAGAAAGGTTAAAGGGGAACTAAATTGCTCCCAGTGAGTAACCACGTTTGCATTGGCTTTTCCAACATCCATGTTCGTGTCTCTGAAGGCAGTGGCCAAACCCACCACACATAAAGAACCCTGACACCTCCCAGCCTGCCATTTGTCACTTGCCACACAGACAATTGCTGCACTGGCCTTGCGGGCCAGCTGGCGGTGGGGGGGTGAGGGGGTGAGGGGGAGGGCTATAGGGTTCTTGTTAGGTGAATGGTATGTGAATGGATGTGTGGGGGTGTTGTGTATGTGTGCATTGGTGTGCGTGCGTGGGGGTTGCTCAGTCAAACGGCACTTGTGAAGATTAATATGCTTGGGCGAAAATTAAATCCAGCGCTCCGGCGTTACCAAAACACTATTAGTCTCTGACAGCCAGCATCCCACTCACTGCCCTCCCACCACCGACAGGCATCCGGTGGCTCGAACCCTTTGTAACGGGACAGGTGACAGATGCTCCGGAGCAGGGGGCCGCTGGACTCCGGCCTACTCCATTTTGGGTCAATCAGGATCAACATGGCACCCTACCAGCCAAACAAAACAGCTCTAGTTCCCTGTGCCAAGTCGAAATATGATACTCGGACTCTGTACCATCAAACCTGTTACTCTTCCAAAGGCGACCATAGTACAATGACAAAGTACATGCAGTACTCTGCTTTAGGCTAGAGTTAGGCTTATCTCTTTGCATTCAGCATATTAAGAAGGAGTGTTAGCATTGGAAGTGGAAGAAGAGGACTCGAATAAAACGACCACAGGCTCATATTATCTAGCTTTCACCTCTGGCGTTCCCAGTTTGCCTGCGTAAATATTTCATCACCAGATAATGGGTTGCCGCTTCAGGCTACGCAATAAGGTGGCGAGAATGCAATGTTTCTGCTTCCCACCCTCCTTTTTTTTTGTTCCTCTTATATAAAATTCACAGAGCAGATATTTGGGTTGGGAATAGTTGCACGTTTTAAACCCCCTCGCGCTTGAGGAAGCATCTGAGCTGTCCCGCCCACCTCGAGCGCGCTGGCGGGGTAATTAGCAACAGGACCAGCGAGTCAGGTTGTGCCAGAGTAAATATTGGAGCGCGTCATAAAAAGAGTGGGGGGTGGAGGGGATGTTTCATGGGCAGAGCCGGGGCCGACAAAAGGAGCAACAAGCCCCTCAGTGCTGTCAGTGCTCAGACACTCTTCTTAACATGCAAATTGACAGGTGGAAGGGGGCCAGAAGGAGGGCCAAAAAGAGCTTATTTGCATGGTGTGAAAGGGGTGTGTTGCTGATGAGACAGATTGGCTGGGGAACAACTGGTGTGTTCTCAGACACACACACCAACACACAGTACACAAACACACAGACAATTATATGCAACATATTATGAGTTGGACTATGATGATCATATCAGGCATGTATTTTGAGCAAATCCTTACTCGGATCCTTGTCAGTACAAGGCAGTGAAGATATATTGGTGGAAAGCAAACAAACATGTGTGGCAAGACAAAGATCAATAAGATTCAATAACACTTCTAACTGACAATGCAGAAGGAATTATTTGTAAATGTAAGTAGGTGTTATAAGATGACAAATACATTTCCTTTTTAATGCTCAATGTTCCAAACATGCTCTCCACTAGAATATGGCTTGACACAGTTTTCATACAAATACAGACTGCGTTACGGTGTTGTGGGCAATTTTCATTTGACCCTTTTGGGAGAAGCTACCGTGTTTTCCAGGCGAGAAAATTTAGTCTTGGAAATGGAAAAATGTAGCCCGGAGCCCTGGCCTGTTTTGCCCTTCAGCAAAACATGAATTTGAAATGGGCTCTGTTTAAGTCCTGGCCATCTAGCCCGAGCGAGCCCAAAGGGAGCGTGTGCACTTGGTGGTGAAAAGTGGAGCCCGCTTGGAGGGGTTAGGCCGACCATCCCATAATCACACCATGCACTCGGCCCAATACACCAGGGCCCAGCAAACACAAGCAGCTTTATAGGGTCATTCAGCCAGGCTTGCTCATTAGCCAAGGCTAAGGGAGGGGGGGGAGGACAGAGTGGATGTGAAAAAAAAAGAACTTCACTTTCCATAAAAAAAGAAACAAAGTGCTCATTGATCAGGGTGATCAATGCCAGATCAATAACCTAAACCCTCATCATTCCAGGCGCAGCATAATTACAGCTGAGATATGGTCGTCATCACAAAAATCAAACACAGGCCTGGCTAATTGGAGGCAGCCTATTGCTTTAGTCACACTGGCGAAAGAGCTTTCCAGGGCCTCTGAAAGACCTCTGCCGGCCAGCCGGCAGCGCCAGCTTCTTAAAATAGCCGGCCGTGCCATTAGTTGACGTGTCATCATGGAGGTCGTTGAGCTGGCTGCCCATTTGGGGACATTTAATACCAGGCATGGCGGCTCTCTTTTTTCTTTTCCCCCCTGCAAAAGGAAGGCTTTGTACGCCTTTAAATGTAAATTACGCACGTAGGTTATAAGATCACATTAAGCCACTTTTTATAGGACAACTTGTGATTTTAATTTATTAATGTTTTAGAGGAGTGCCCTTGTTATGTGATTTGGAGCTGACCTCTCTGTTACGTATCGGCATACACACACACACACACACACAAACACACAACCACACACAAACACACACGCTGCTTTTCCACTTCACAGACAGTGCAGGCACATGAGTCCTTCAAGTTGGCACGCCAGAGCGAGGCAAGGCAGCAAGTGGGGCATCGGCCAGGTTGGTACTTAAAAACCGGGCTGGCGACATTATCCCTAGCCTTTCAGAGAACTGGGTGGCAGCCACCGTTTTACCTCAGCTGGCTGGCTGTTTCCTGGCCCTGTAGAGTACACAGGTCTGTTTCAGTGGAGTGGAAAAGGGAAAAAAGAGCACTTGAGCAGGAAAGTGTTAAAAGGCAGACAGTGCTGAAAAGGGCATAATCACGCCGCCAGGCTTTACTGTGCCGAGAGAGAAAAGAGTGTGAGAGAAAGAAAAATGGATTGAGAGAGTGCATGTGTGTGTGTGTGTGTGTGTGTGTGTGTGTGTGTTTGTGTGTGTGTGTGAGATAGAGACCACATTCCTCCTCCCCATTCACATACCTGGCACTGACGCAAATGAAGAGTCTATACACTTTTTGACCACCTCTTTTTTTTCTCTCTCCCTCTCTCTTTCTCTCTCTCTCTGCACTCTCTCGTCTCCTCTACATCCCCTGCATTCTCCAGCGAAAGCCCCGGGGGCGCCATGCTTGTAAAGTAACCACAGCTCTTTGAGAGCTCCTTGTATTTACAAACGGAGGTATGTCGGAATCAAAGGCATTACCACATGACACAACACATTAACCAGTCAGCGGAACGTAGATTTATAGAGCGGATCGTGTACGGGGTGGGGCACTGCACGAAGGCAGCCTGCTTGTTTTTGAAACCAGTCCACCTGTAGAGGAGTGCTGCACCCCGCTCGTCTCCTCCCCTGCCAGCCTCTCCTGCTCGCTTCGGGCTATTGCTTCCCCATCCACTTCCTGCTGTTCTTCCCCTCCCCGCCATTTGTTCTATCTTTGTTTCACCGTCTCTTTAGCCACTGATGCAGTTAGCTTTAAAACATTTGTTTGGAAGTTTGGCACAAACACCTACATGTTTCCTAATCCGTCGTTTTCCCTCTCTCAGTTCTCACTCTTCCGCCCTCTTTTGTACCCCTCCACTCCGACCCCCCACACCCACACCCACACCCACCACCTTTGCCTCAGACTCTTTCCCTCTGTTGCTCCACTCCGACCCCCCACACCCACACCCACACCCACACCCACACCCACCACCTTCACCTCAGACTCTTTCCCTCTGTTGCTCCACTCCGACCCCCCACACCCACACCCACCACCTTCGCCTCAGACTCTTTCCCTCTGTTGCTGTTCTGCTTAATCTCACCTCAGTTTTGATTTCGCCCTCATCAGCAGGGGACTAAAAATAAATGATAAATGGAACATGATATTTTAAAGCCGTATCTCTTATCTGTTCTTACAGGGGAATAATAGGGTAGTTAATCCTGCAGATCTCCCTCGGATTGATTAATCAGCGCATGCGGACAATCAAATAAATGATTAATATCCTCCAGACCTGCGGTCGGACAGTTACCCCGAAACCATCAGTAATAATTCAGTAACCCCTCCCCGACCAAAGCCTTGTCTGCCTCGCTCTGCATCATCCGCTCTGATGCTGTGCGACTCAACTTCTGTCTTGAGTTAAGAGCGGATGCCTTCTTTTGTCTCATCAGGCCTGCAGACACCCCCGTTGTCGGTGGCGGACCAGGCCGGACCCCTGCAGACTGACTGGGATGGGCGGTGGCAGAGAGAGCGCCGACTGTGTGATAGCAGGCAGCGTGGGCAGGAAGAGAAATGGAACAGAAGAAGGAGAAGAGAAGAGAAGAGGAGAGAACAGAACAGGCTGTTTTGTTCCGCAGTGAAGCTTTTCGGCAGTTGGGAGGAAGACGCTATCTATTTCACACTGACCTCTTTCTTAGATTTCCATAAAAAACTGGTTATGCGAGTTGACTGCTGTCTGTGTAAAACAAACACGTGCTGTGCGTAGTTAAATGCAAACTGGTTTGGGAGAAAAGGCCCTTACAGCAGTCGTTCCAGCAAACAGTAATGAATACTATGTAAAACTGGACAGCTGAAGGAGATCTGGGATCTTGTAGGTGAAACTCACTTGTACTTCCCTCTGACCCAAATGGTGTTTATTCTCTGTTTGAGTAGTAAGGGGATTTCAGGGATATCGAGACGCTGAGGCCTTGATGTGTTATGTAATGTACCAACCAGGGAAGGGACAGACTGCCCGTGATGAACACAGCTGCATAAGATATGGGAGGTTGTTTGTGTTGATTACATTGAACACCTGGACCAACCTGAAGAAAAGAGATATTTGAAGGAAAACACTCTGGTATGGCACAGAATTTCCTCTCCTGCCTTAGTCTGATTCCCTATTTCTTCAGCTATTTGTAAGGGCCAATAGGAAGGAGGGGAATCTCCCCTCTCTTTCCCTTTTCACTGGGGTCATCAACCCCCCCCCCCATGCATCTGCCACGCTGGGGCTGTTATTAATGTGAGACAGGGAGGGCTCTCAGATGGGCCTCAGTCTATCACTACAGGCAGGGGAGCTCACAGCCCTGGCACTGGAGGTGTGGGAGGCTTGCCTGATCCCCACTCTGACCACTGCCATCCCATCTTGTGTATTTATGTGCATCAGTGTTTATTTATGTGTGGAGGTATGCTGAGTATGTCAGAAACACAGAGAGAATGTCTGTGTTTGTGTGTGTGTGTGTGTGTGTGTGTGTGTGTGTGTGTGTGTGTGTGTGTGTGTTTGTGTAAGTGTGTGCCTAGTAGGGGTTGCCCCATGTGAGTACCCCTGCCTCTCATACACAGGGTGGGGGGCTGGGGATGTGTGTATGTGTGTGTGTGTGTGTGACTGGCTTTTGTGTCTGCTTGACTGAGGCAGTGTGTGCAGCTGTCTAACTGCCCTGCTCCAGCACGGCGCAGCGGCTCCCCTGACTGCACAGGAGTGAAATAGCCGTGCATAACATTAGAATAACAGGGAGTGGGTGGGGGCAGGGGGCAACACGAGACGTCACTGCCAACTGCCTGCTGCCCGTCATCGCCCAACACACACACCCACCCACACACACACACTCACACAGGCCTTGCCCTGACTTGGTGAGTGGTGAGTCCAGTGTCACAGCAGGGGCTGCATTAGCCTTTTCAGCAGGCGGGGGCCTCTCAAGACATTTTGCCCATGTAGTCTGCTGATATATGGCCTTATCTTTAATAGGTATGAGAACAGCGTGTAGGGCAGCGGAGTGAGAAGCCCTGGGCTTTATATAACCGTTACACTACACTTTGATCTTGTCTTATGCAGGCCTGTTTATAAATCAGCCACACAAATATTTATGACTAGGGACGAGGAAAATGGCCAGTCAGTCTGGTTAGTGTCTGTGCCTTGGCTCCTTCCCTGCCTCTTTCTCTCTATCTATCTCTCTCTCTCTCTCTCTTTTCTCTTTCGGCCTCACTCTCTCCTCCCCCAAGCCAATGTGTCGATGAGGCCACCACAGCCGCGGAGCGTGAAGAGAGGCCTGAGGCCGCATCCATCATGATCGGGGCTGTCTGGGGTGTTGTGTGGCCAGAGATCAGCCAGGCCGCAGCAGGGGGGAAGGGGAGGAGGGTCACCACATGCCCTATTAACACCCCCACAACACACATCAACCATACACACATGCACTCTTAACACCCCCACAACACACACCAACCACACACACATGCCCCCTTAACACCCCCACAACACACACCAACAAGCGCTATTTACACCCCCACAACACACATCAACCTCACACACATGCCCTCTTAACACCCCCACAACACACATCAACACACACAAGCAGATACACACAAACATACACCTTCACTGAAGATGAGAATAGCATCTTCTGGGGGGGCAGCTGTCAGTCGAGGGGAAACAACATCTGCATATCTGCATGTGTAGAAACCAGGTCTTGATATGGCTAAAGGTGGGGGGTGAACTACTTACTCATTTCTGGGAGGGGGGTGGGGGCTCGATAAATTGATAGCGCCTGTCTTCGATAGGTTTTCACTGCCTCCTGCTTGGCTTCACCTAACTGGTCCTGGCCGTGGAACAAACAATGGGACAGCCCAGCTCTGGAGGATCCATAGGCTTTAATTGCTCCCTTCAGCCCTGACCTCTGCTCCCGATCGCTCACTGATACACAGCGTCTCTATTAAGCTGGGAAGTAGGTAAATATTCTTCTAATGACCCGTAGTCCTAACGACACCACTGAAAATGAGGGGAAAAAAAATCAATCTGCGCTTTTTCCCTCTCCCCGACCGCCTCCCTTTTGTCCTTTGCGAACTCTATTAGTTTGCCCGTTTTTATCTGATGTTGGGCTCCAAAAAATGTGGAATGAGGGGGGGGGGGTTGTTGGGGGGTGAAGAAGAACAACGGAGTAGTCCTGCACATAAACAGACTGTTTTACATCTGGATTGAGCTATAATTGCGGAGGGAAAGCCTAGTTTTAATGTTTCGAGAGTGAAGCTGTCCTCAACGGCAGAATCAACAGATAAATGAGCAGGAAAGAGTAATAGCTTTTCCCTAACATGGAGAGGAACGGCGAGGCAATCTTTAGATCATTTAAAAGATAAAGCGCAGAGCAGAGCAGAGCAGAGCAGAGCTGGAGCTGGAGCTGGAGTTGGCTCTGGGCTGAGCAGAGAGAGGGAGAGGGAAGTGGGAGGGTGTGGGTGGTGGTGGTGGGGTGGGGGTCCAGATCTCTGTGAAAGCTCAAAGAGGAGCGAGGATGGAGTGCATCTGTGTTACCCTTCTCATCAAATTCAGTTTGAAAACCCGCTCCCACACTCAAGAGTGATCTGTTTGCTTCCTCCAGCTCCACGCCGACTCGGGATGCATAAGAGCAAAAAGTTGTAGTGGTCTAGTGTGTGTGTGTGTGTGTGTGAGTATGTTTGTGTGTGTGTGTGTGTGAGAGAGAGAGAGGGAGAGAGAGAGTGCCGGGAGGGGCAGTGGTGATGGTGGACCGGCTTGTCGATCGATGCAGTGATTGGCAGTTAATGGCTTTTCCTGTTCAGCCTTCGTAACCCCGGCCTGATGGGTGCTGCCTCTGATCAGAGATGGCAGATGGGGTTTGATTTGCGTATATAAACCCCCCTGACTTTGAGGAGATGGCTTCATCATGTTTAATGATTTAAAAGTTAAGTCGAGTGCTGGGAGTTCGCCGCACGCACCAGTACACGGGGGGAAAGTTCAGGTGTCTGCAAAGCGATGGACTTTTCTTTCATAAAAACGCACACAGCTGCCTTCCACCATTAGAATACTGGGCACAACCCCACAGTATGCTAACCGTCCACCATTTACTGCAAGGGTAAAATGACCCGGTCTGACAACACGGAGTACAGCCAAGATGTTCATGTTTAGGGGGCATTTTATGGGACTTTCTCATTACAGCTACAACTACATAACTATATCCTTTGTCGCAGACTGAAAATTGGCTGCAGGCTATCTCGACCCTTCCCAGTTAAAGAACCACTCATAAATAACCAGTCATGAGCGAAAGGAGATGTGTTCAGCTTATCTTTGTTCTTTTTCTTCCATCCATCATAATGCCCTTTCGTTCAAATGAGCTGGGTAGAGAGGGCAGAAATGGTTTGAGATGGAGGAAAATTGAATGATCTGACCAATTTGGACCGACAAAGAGAGGAGGATGCGAGGTGGCAGAAAAAAATAACACGGATGTGCCCCATGGACAGGCACCAGGTTGCTTACAGCAGGCTCTACCATTATGCTCTCTTTCTCCTTCAGGGCCTCATGAACAGAAGATCACAAATAATACGACTCTCACTCCTGTAATCCTTTCTGGACCCTTTATGCCATTTATCCATAAACGGCCCATAAACTCCAGTGATTTACAAAAAAAAAAAATAAGTCACCGTCTCAGAAGTTCAAAGATTCCTTTGGCTGCGGAAGATGACAGCTCTGATCAGAAAGATGACAGATTTAAATTGTGGTGGTGGTATTTCTTATTGATAAAAAGGAATACATGTGATAGCTGTGAGATACATGTGAGCGCCTTCTCCTCCCAAGTCTCAAGAGAGACAGTTTTTTTTTGGGTGGATGGGTTGGGGGGGGAGGGCATTACACATGGACACAGACAAGAGTCACAGGATCTCCCCCGTCTGAAAGGAAGAGCAAACACTTGCTAGCAATATGGAGTGAATCATCTCAGAATTGCATTCACAGCAGCTTCCCATAACTCATCTGTGAAATGATGTTGGTGGGAGGGGGGGTGCTAAAAACCGCAGGCTGGGACCGGGGAGACGCTTCAGACGGAACAAGAGCCCAGCGCTCTCTTCTGCGCACATGGAGATCCGAAACCCGGTGGGACTCGCTGCAGCCAAATTAATACACACTCGAGCCCCTGCAACATCAACAAATATTTAATAAAGCCTGGTTCATAGAACTCATTAATAAGACGCTCACTCTCTCCTTTCCAAGCTTAATTTAATATAACAATGATTTGAATAATAATTTGCATACCAGATCTCACAATATACGCCAGGTATGAGGTATTAGATCTGGTATGAGGTGGAGGAAAAAATATAAATGAATTCATTAATGAAAATATAAGTAAATAAATGCTAATTTGTATATATACGTACAAAAAAAGAAACGGCTGCAAGTTATCTCGTTTATACAGTGGCAAGGACAGCACTTCTGGTTTATATTAGCCAAACAAGAGGATTCCAAGCCGAAGAGTATAAATTAAGGAAATTCCTTAGGAGTGACAGAGATAACTCGATGAATAGTGGTGGGCGGATTTGGGCAACAGGGGCCTAATTTTAGGGCCTGGTGTTGATCGAATGTGGTGACGTTATCAAGGCAGCAGCCGAGGAGCTGACACGGCGCAAGATGAGGAACGCTTCTGGACGGAGACGTGGAGAGTCATAGATCTGAAGAGGGAGCGAACGGAGGAAGAGAGAGAGAGAGAGGGAGAAAGGGGGGGGGGGGGATCTCGCCAAAGACTTCCTCTCCCGTCTGCATGTCTGATCTCAGCCCGGCGAGGAGTGGAGAGCAGAGGAGACTAGAGCGGCTCTGTGAATCATGGAGGCCATTTGAAAAAAATGCTTCATAAACCACAAATGTGTGAAAGCGCTTAAAACAGAACAAAAGCTTTTTCCCCTCCTCCTCTCCCCTCTTTTCTCTCACCAGCTGTGACTAGTAAAAAAAAAAGACACCTCTGAGGGTTTGACCTCAAAGTTTGCCACATCAGCGGGTGGGGCCTGGTGTAGGGCTGAGGAGAACTGTTGGGACACCCCCCCCCCCCCCCCCCCTCCTCCTCTTTGCCTGCCTTTCACAGTGTTCTCCATTTGAAGTGATAGTTTGGCTCGGGAGAATGTGGGGGCAATAAACTTGCAGAGATGGTGATGCCGTTGCCCTTGAAAAGTTGAGCACCGCCCGCGTCCCTCAACCTCTCCTTCTCCCGGCTGTCTCCCTCATCTTCCTAATGAGCTTAAAGTGGAACACAGGTGGAAGGGGACACAGAGGGAGAGAAAAGATAACATTGGGGCTGGGTGGGAGGGGATGGGGTGGGGTGGTGCTGCTGGATATGCACCATTCTAATTGAATCCCTATATTCGTTTTTTTCTCTCTCTCTCTTTCTGACTTTGAGCAGGTTTTTTTGATTACCTGCATGTTTGGTGACCCCTCTGTGCCCTCATACCTCTACCCCTTAAATCAATACCCCCATCATTTCCATACGGCCTGATCTCTCTCGGCTATACGATTTATTTTCTCTCTGTTCCATTCTTTAAAAAAATCCTTTTTTCTCAGTTCTATTCTCTTTTTTTTCATACTGGAATAAAGAGTATGATGAGAAAACAAGGTGTGAAATGATTTTTTCCAGAGGGCTCCAATAAAAACCATATGACACCCCAGGCTGAACTGCTTAATTACAAAGGGATGAAATCCCTAGTCTACATCTGGAGAGAACATTGCCCCCATAACACTGATAGATTTACAGCTCCCAGTCCTAACCCTGCACTCCGGTGCACAGCAATTAGGCCAAACATAAGATGCTTGGATGGACGTCCATTGTCAAAGAGGGGGAAGGTGCAGCCGAAGCTAGCGCTTTTTTTCTTTTCTTTTCACCTCGTCACGAACTAGGGTCTGGGAATCCCCCAGTTAAGAGTTCAATCCCATCTAGCGTGAGTGCTTCAGATGTGGGCATTTTGACCATGGATAGATAGGGCCTCCGGGATGCAACCCGGCCTTCAACTGTGATGTCCTCCGCCAACTGCGTTTGGAGGAATTTCCGGTTATGCTGTGGTTATGTAACCAGGCAGGTGTCTGCTGTTGGACACAGTCACATGGTGTGCTGGACAGCTCTTTAACCCTTGGGGTGAACTCTCCCCGGAGCCAAATGCTGGTGGAGCTGCGAGTGGAATTAAAACAGTGAGGTGCACAACCCCATTTTCCTGCGGTATTTATCTCTCCCCAGACCCTCCTCAACAGCCCGAAACCTAAACACACGCAAGTTTCCACCCTTTCATTGCTCCCTCCCTCCCAACCTTCCTCCCTCCCTCTTCCTCTGTCGGTCTTCCCTTCTGTCCCTGCTGAATACTGAGCAGAGGAGCTGTAAACTGGCTCTGACCACTCGCAGGACTTTAATCTGGTCACAAAGCCACTGATGTATTAATGCCAGTGAGTCGGTAAGCCATCCTCCATCATCTCTCTCTCTCTCTCTCTCTCATGTCTCTCTCTCTCTCTCTCTCTTTCTCCAGTCTTCCCTTTCCACTCGGCTCTGAAGCCTCCGTGATCCAGGAGATGCAGGTTCATCCCCATCAAAGGAGCGTTTATCTACCAGCTGGCTGCATTAGTCCCCGGGCTGACCTGCCTATAGGCAGCCACAGGGACAGCTCAGGGGCCCGGAGGCCTCAGGTGTGGCCCCTGCTCCAGCAGGGTTTGGTGGTGGTGGTGACAAAAGTAGTGAATGGGAGAGAAAGAGAGGTGGAGCCAATCAGCCTGCAGTTACTATTTGACTTCACTTTGACTGACAAAATACATGCAAACGCGACACTAAATCATAGAGCGGGCTGATTAAACTCGCCGCTTATCACTATCTGGTCTTTTTGAAGATGGGGGCGGGGGGGGGGGGGCAAGTGTGCAATCTCCTCATTATCAGACTCTGAAGGGGGAGGGAGAGCCCAAGGGGGGGGGGGGGGGGCAGATATAGGAATGCGACTGATATGGCTGTAATATCATCTTTACAAGATTGAGGTTGGCACCACTTGGATAAAACACTGATTAGGCGATAGAAAAAGAGACCCTCTGGTCAGTCTCGACTCGGGAAGTTGATTCCTGGGCGATGTAATTGCGCTCTCAATAATTCTCATCAAGACAAAAGAGTAGAGGATATGCTCGTCTGTTTGCCTGCATTGTCACGGCCAGGGCAGACAAAGGCTCCTGAAACTCTGTTTGTTTGCCAGTGCCTCATGGCGGGTTTCTGTGTTTATCCCTCATAAGGTGTTTTATAAAACACAAATCTGTGGTGGAGTGAGTGAATAATGCAGTCAGCAAACACAAAAACCACCCTGTCCCATAGGAAATCAAGAAGATGGAAAGATACAGAGAGAAACAGAGAGGAAGACAGGAGGAAAGAAAGAAAGAGAGAGAGAGAGGAGGGGTGGAGGAGGACTTGGCTGAGGGTGAATGTTTAGCTTTGCGCGCTGGTTGGATTAAAGCTATTTAACCTTAAGCAGGGCCCTGTGTCGGACCACCCACTGACCTGTTATCCACACTGAGTTTGTTTTGTGTGTGACAGCTCCTGATCGTGTTTGTTCATTTTGGGAAGATAAGAGTGCAGAGCAACCAAAGGGGGGGGGGGGGAGATGATGAAAAGGATGTCGGATTAAAGGAGTCTGGAAGTCTAGTCACACAGAGTGCAATTCAAGAGGGAAAACATAAAAGAAAAGGACGTAGCTAATGCGTATGAGTAAAACTCATCTATGTATATGTGTGCATAACGATACCATGTGCATATTGAAGTGGACTGCATAAGAGGCCTTTTAGAGTGTTATACAGTAATCACAAACTATTCCCAAATCCAGACACTTAAGATGAATGCCAGCACACCCATCCCCATCGTTACTCTTGGGCTCTTCTTAGTGCCCCTCTGAGGGGTCTGACCCCCTGTGTCCCCGGCAGTCACTCGACCAGTCCTCCAGCTCTGCTGATCAGGCAGCAGATAATAGGATCAAGGGCTTCCACGCACACCGGCAGGAGCATGCTATGCCACCCTGCTGGGGCTGCCTGCAGTACGGAGGGGAGCTAAATCACAACAGCTAGAAAGACAATAACATCTGCACCTCCGCTCTACAGAGATAGATAGGGGAGAGAGAGAGAGAGAGAGAGAGAGAAAGAGAGAGAGAGAAAGAGAGAGAGAGAAAGAGAGAGAGAGAAATAGTAGTTTGCGAAGGGCCTTGTCACCCCTCCTCCCCTCTTTGCTCAACTTTCACAGCCATGACATAAAATAATTTAGTCTACACAGTGTGCCTGTTTGTGAGCTATCCCCTGTGACACACACACACACACACACACACACACACACACACACACACACACACACACACACACGCACACACACACACACACACACACGCACACAGAGGGGCAGATGCACTCACACACACAGCAGCAGTGTCAGTGCAGCAGCTGGGGCACGGGTCAGCGGCTGGCCTTTTCCGACGTGGGAGCCGGAGGAGTTGTGAAATTCCAGCGACCTGCCAGAGACAGAGCCTTGAACCCTCCTCCACTAAAAAAATGCCGCCCGTCCCGCCTTCCCGGGCCCCCCTAGCCAATCAGTGACCTTGGCACGGACCATTCCCCGCCTCCTCACGCCTCAGACTGACAGCTCTCTGTTTAGTCTCTGCAGACGAGAGTTCACCTCTCCTCCAGGCACACTACCAAGGGTGAGGTTCAGAGGAGGGAGGGGGTAGGGGGGATGGCTGTGGATCAACACTGCCGCTTTTAAACGAGAAAAGGTCTTACACACAGACCTCCAACACTTCCCTTCTCTCCTCTCTGCCTGGACAGCAGGCCCGCTACTCCCCATGCGCACGCATTTACATAGCGCTCGCTAACAGACGGCACTGGAATTAGCGCACAGAATATTTCATCTGTTACGGTACATAAAGGACTTGTTGTTCCTGGCAGGGGAGCGTGGTTGGATTTGCTTTGATAGTGTGTGTGTGTGTGTGTGTGTGTGTGTGTGTGTGTGTGTGTGTGTGTGTCTGTAAGCGGTGAGGCGAGTGTTTCTGTGTGGAAGCGGTGAGGTGAGTGTGTCTGTGTGTATGTGGGAGCAGTGAGGTGAGTGTGTGTGTGTGTGTGGAAGCTCTGAGGTGAGTGTGTGTGTGTGTGGGGGGGGGGGGGGGGGGCTTAAGAGGAGGGTGGTGGAGGTAGGGAGTGGGCGGGGGCGTCTGGGTGGCAGCGCCCTGTGAATGGAGTGCGAGCGAAGCGAAGGCTTTATTAGCGTGGTGCTACCAGTAAATCAGAGTGCTGCTCTTCCTGGAACCGCAGCAACCTTTTTTCCCCACTGAGCACTATTACTGAACAATCACAGCCTGGCCATGATAATTAGCCGAGTATCTCTGTCTAAACGAGCGTCTCTCTCTCTCCTTCTCTCTCAGACCTGCCGCCCTTCCCCCCATCCCTCTCTCCTGTGGCTCATGTCTGTCTGGAGGATGAGTCGGAGGAGCATGGGTGTGGCGCTCTCTGGGAGCCCAGAGCTGGCCTGAGGTCAGCCCATTCCCATCCGCAGATGAAAGATGTCGCCACCAGACAGAACCAGCAGCAGTCAAATGCTCCCCTATGATTTTAACTCCAAATTAATCCCCGCACTTTCATTTGGCAATAAAAAATAAAAAAAAAAAACAATCTTACCCGGATCAAACACAGAAAACCACTGTTTATGTGTTCTTATGGTTTTGGGCTCCCCTGCTGACTAGAGCTGAGAGAGTTTGGAGAATCAATCATAATAGTCATTAACGGTTAAGGTCATTCCATCCAGATTGGCTGCCTGTGGAGTGCAGATAATTGAAATGCACCTTAATGTGTTTTTGGTACAAGAGGACATGATAATCCCTTTTGCTCACATCAATCCACTTCTTGACTTTATGTTTTTTTTCCCCTTCTCTTTCATTGGTCTATATGGAGCGTAAATAGGTTTCCTTCTTTGCAGTCGAACAATCCAGTTCAATTGCACTGGAGGGGAAAACAAGGCCAGGAGAAAGCAAGACTAGCCCAAATCCAGACGCCCTTTGTTGTTGAGGGACTGGACGTCCTGTCAGAGTTAGCATAGCTAAGACTTGTGAACATGTGATCTGAAGGCCTGTTTTCTGGACTGAGTTTGTGTGTTACGTGTCTGTGTGTGCCATGTGTGAGTGTGAGAGCAGGTCTGTTCTGTCTGTGTGTGTGCGTGTGTGTTTAATAGAGCGAGTCTGGGACACAAAAAGGAGGGGTTCTGTGTGTGTGAGACAGAGAGAGAGAGAGAGAGAGACAGAGAGAGAGAGGGGTTCCTGGGTAAAGATTCCCCATGTGATAGTGACGGCACTTTCTTCCCCTCTTTCCACAGCCAAACGGCATCTGGAGTGGATTTTGTGTGAGCAGACACCGAGGAACATGATTACATTCAGTTAACTGTGCTCTAAACTGATTATGCATGTGCCAAGCTAATGGACTACATTTGCAAGAGGAAAAATAACATCCAATCAATCTCAATTACCGCAGATCGCACCGGCCCCCGAGACAAGGAAGGTAGCCAGCTAACCCCCCGAAAAGCTCCTCCCCTTTCCCTGAAAGTCCTGCCTGGAAGCCCAGGCCTGGTCCAGCCTCTTCCCATCCTGTCTGGAGGAAGGCAGCCAGTAGTCCAGGGCCTCTACTTATCCCGCTTCTTTCTCTTAGCTTCAGATTCAGCTTCACCCCCAGCTTCTCACATCTCCAGAATGCTATATAATGCCATGCCCTTCAATACCGCAGCGCAGGCCTCATAGTAAACAAGAGAGCTGCATTGAGTGTGCAGTTTCATAGAGAGCAGATGGAGTATAGTGGGGGGGGTTTGACTTAGAAAGTCATGACCGAGGCATGACACTACATAGCCCAAGCCCATGTCTCTCCCACTGGAAAGTGAAGGGGGGAACGTTCCGGAAAGAAGACTAAACTCTGGGACGACCTGTATATTGTTGTGAGGGCCATCTGTTTGTGCTTAGAGGAAGGGTGGTGGGAGGTGGTGGTGGGTGACCATCATGACATCATAACTGCCACTATAAAGCCGCCAGCCTGAGGGAACACACAGAGGGAGGGAAAAAACGGCAAGGTGAAAGTTCACAAGCGAGACGAGAGACTGCCGGGCGTGGCTGAAAACCAGTGTGTCCTGGGCTAACAGGAGCAAGGGCCCGGGAGAGCCTGCATCACCCCCGCCGCACGGTGGTCTGTGCGGTCAGGACGACTCACTCGAGCTTTCCATGGGCTTTCGGAACATTCCAATAAGTTGGGTGGTGGGGGGAGGGGGATATTTTTAGAAAGCCCTAATATGGGCCGCATACCACAGACTCTCAAATTATCCCATCCAGTTTAGCCCTCAGTTTAAACCATCCTTTTTAATTCCAGTAATTACAGGCTCCAATTTATACGGAGCCCTGCACACAAAGGGCCTGTTTAATGCAAACCAGTTTGATTTGGGTGAAGTGTCCCAAGGATCTCCCACATCTTACGGCCTGTTTATGCTGACTTGATGATTTATTTTCTCCCCAAAAAAGGTTCAAAAAATGCTGTGCCTCGCATCAGATTTCTCGTTGGGAGGAATAAATGAACACCATTTTCCCTCTCATCTCCCTCTTCATCCCCCCCTCCACCCCCGCTCTCTCTCTCTCTTTCTCTATCCTCCCTCTCTCTCTCCCTCTCTCTCTCTCTCTCATTCTTCTTCTGTATGCTTACCAATCTGCCACATCACACTTGTAGGCCACCATGGGGTTCTTGCCTGTCAGCCTCTCCACCAGGGCCATAAATCCGGGGTGACACCGCATCCGTGTTGTCGGCAAAGCAGGGAGCCGAGACAGTGCGGTGTGGCCTCGGCACCATGTACTTATCATCCACTAATCGCGCTAGGAGGTCATAAAAACGCAGTGGTAACTCTTGTCAAGTTGGGGACATCTTAGTTAGTCAGTGACACCCTCTCTGTACTCCGAAGGGAGCTGCTCCTGGTGTTGTAGCAGAGCGCCAGTACGACGGATCGGGTCACGCCTGGGCATACACTCACGTTCTCTCTCTTCTGCTTCCTCCCAGGATCCTCAGGGCCTGTGAGAGCTGAGCAGCCATCTTAAGCAGCTTAAGTCTTAAAAAATGATCGCGCAAGGATGTGTTGAACATTTTTAAGCCTCCCTCGACTGCTCGGTATTAAAAGTGACACAAAGAGATGTCTCCTGCCTGGCATGAGAGCTCACCAAGCACAACTGTTTTAAAAACTCTCACTGTACTGGCAGAGGAGATGGAAGCGTTAGCTGTGCATCTGTACAGGGCTTGTGTGTGCAGTGAGTTGTATCTGTGTTTTCTGGAGAGCCTCTTGCTCGGAAGAAAGCCATGCCCAGTGAGGGTGAAAGCTGCCCAGGGCGAAGTGAGGCCCCTCAATGCCTCCCCGCCTCCAGAGCCCCCACACAGACTTGCACAGATTTTGTTACATATCTGAAACATTGTGGTATTTGTAAATAGCCTAGCTACGTGTCTGAACATGTGCAGTGGAGACAGTGGAGGCCCTGCGAGCTCAGCTCTGACTGAATCCCCGGCTTCCCATCTGAGTGAGCAAGTTTCTAGGCCCCCTTACCCACCATCAGAAGGGACTTTCTCAAGAGCACTCTCTCTGTCTCAAGGCTGATCCCTAAGGCCAATCCCCCCACCCCCCACCACCTTTCTCCCATTCCACTTTAATGGGCAACATGGGAAAGTGGTCACACCTTTCCCTTTAATGGAGTGTTGAAAAACGATTTCGCTCCGTTACCGTTATGTTCTCCCGGCATAAAGACCTTGCGGACAGGAAGCAATGCTGTAAAAACATCAGCAGAATGGAGGAACTACTCATAAAACCAGCGACTCTCAATCCTTGACAGGGAGGAGAGACAGGCTGCTGGACACGGTGTTCCGTCGGTCCATTTTAGCAGCACTTTCTAATGTGATTAAAAATACAATAACGACGGCCTGTTTCTCAGCCAGTCCTTTAATGTGCTGTTTACCGAGCCGGGCTTCACTGCGAAGGACACGGGCCAAGAAAGGGATGAAGGAAAAGAAGAAGAAGAAGAAGAAGAAGAAGAAGAGGAAGAAGAGGAAGAGGAAGAGGAAGAAGAAATAGGGGGCCGGAGTAAAGAGCTCTTGTAAACGTTCCTTAAATAAAACTCGATAATATGGAATGTTTGTTTTTACTCATTTACTTTCCAAGAGTACAACACTTGAAAATGGAGTGGAGTCATTGTGTAAATAATGGCCGAGTCTGTGCAAAGAGAGTGCATGGATATGTGGTTTCGTGTGTGCGTGTGTGAGGGCATGAGAAAGAGAATGAGTGAGACCGGGTAAAAGACAGAGAGCCCCTCTGTGCAGCTGTGCCAGTTTGGGTTAAACACAGAGCTGGCCCAGGCCTCCGACACACAGGATAGGTGCCTAAGTGGAATCAGGCCGACTAGATTTATGGCCATTTGTTCGGAGAGTGTTCATCCATTGGCTATTATGGAATGATTAGAGGAGAAGGTGAAGCTCCAAGTCCGGCGAAAATCAATACGGCTGTCGAGAGCGATTCTGCCCGTGCCGCTCAGAGGAGTATTAGCACCAAACCCTCTGTCTCTTCACACTCCTTTATCCCTCCTCCAGCAATTTCACCCTTTAGCCCCGCTCAACCCTTCTCATCCTCCCCATGTCCTACCTGCCTGCTGAAAGGGGCCCAGTCTTCTCCCTGGGCTACACGTGTGTGAGTGTGTGTGGAACAGAGTTATACAATAAAGCCATCATTCAGAGCTGTGGGTGGAGCATATGGATGAGGAGGGAATCTGAAATGAGCGTGTGTGTGAGAGTGTGTGTGTGTATGTGTGTGTGCGTTTGTGTGTGTGTGTATGTATGTCTGTGCATAGGTTGATGTTTGGCGTGCAGACATTACAGGAAATGTT
>NC_137927.1:18879185-18929185 GCF_963457725.1 Sprattus sprattus
GGTCTATTTCGTTCAAGTGTGTACTTCCAAGTGTGTACTTCCAAGTGTGTACTTCTGAGTAAGAAGAAAAGGAAGACTTAATGTGTGAGAGAGGTAGAGGGTGGAGGAATGAGGGAGAGGTGCAGGATGGGGAAATGGAGGGGCTTATAGAATATATAGAAGAGAGGGAAGAACTGAAAGAGGGTTGGAAGGACTGTATGGAACCACAGTGAAGGGAGAGTGAGACTGTATGACAAGCAGCGCACATGTTGGTTCTGGAGACGACTTACCTTGTAGAGTTTCAGGCTAGCCTCATGACGCGTGTTGACGGTGTGCATGCGCAGCTTCTCCAGGCTGTTGGTGTAGTAGTCGCAGGCGTTGCACTTGAGGTGCACGGGGTTGCCGATGGCCACGCACTTAAGGCGCCACTCGTTGCCCTTGCCGCCCTCCTTGATGTGGGCCACCAGCTGGTACTTCTGCACGTGCTTGTCCGTCTTGCAGTGCAGCTGGAAGTTGGCCTTGAGCTGCGTGGTGTAGTGGCAGAGCTTGCACTGGTGCGAGTCGCCCAGCACGGCGCGCCACTCCTCCTCGGGCAGGCTGCGTTCGGCGCCCATGTGCAGGCCCAGCACGTCCAGGTTGTCGGTGGTGAAGCGGTTGCACACGGCGCACTGGAAGAGCTTGAGCGACGGGTCGGTGGACAGGCTCTCGCCCAGCGTCATCAGCTCCTCAGACACCAGCTGACCGCTGCCCAGGCGCATGTCCATGGGGAGGTCTCCACCTACTAGGGAGGCAGCAGTCATACACACACACACAGACATGCACACACATACACACACAGATTAGTTTTTGTCCTTTTGTTTCCAATCTACATGTAATGTAATGTTTCAGTTCTCCCTGCCAGGGCAAGATGTGTTATTAATACTGTATGCCTCATGTTATTTGATGTTTTTGGATGGCCAAAGGTTCTTGGTAGAGAGCTTAGTCTCGCAGGGCTCCAGTCTGAAGTCTGAAAACGCTCAGGGAACGCTCAGAGGTGTATGGTTAACCTTTTAACAAAGAGCTGTGTTTGTCTGCGCAGTCAAAGTGGATTTGCTTTCCAGTACCAACACCCCTCCGTGTATAATGTGCATGTGTGTATTTATGTTCCTAATTTTATTAAATCAAGATTATCCTTCCCCCCTTTTCCAGTGGAGAGTACAGGGAGAGCCTGGACACTTTTGCGGGGACAAGAGCTTCGTCGGGCCAGGGGTATGGATTTACACGTACGCACTGTTTGGACTGCCGCACTTTCACAGCCCAGCACTAAATCAACTCCAGAGGCCGTGAGCTCCGCAGAGAAAGAAAGTTATTCTATCATTACAGGAGAACTAAAGAGTTCCCGAGCACACATTACTGTAAATCAAATCCAGCACCCTCGTTCACAGAATTATAACACTCTCACAAAAAAAAGAGCTCCACCTCCGTGTTTGGATTCCTGTGCCGCTTTCACTCAACATCATTGCTTAAATCGATATAGTCCCTCTCGCCCCACCCCAACCCCACGCTGGATTAATCCTGCTCTGTGACGTGCACGCCTTCAAGAGGGGTGGATGGAGATGACAAAAGAAAAGCTGCAGGAGCACAAACTTAAACAGATCCTACGACAGGACAGGGTGGTGTGTACACCATCAGAGTGGGGAAAGGGAGGAGAAGAACAGAAGTGGGGGAAAAAAAGAAAAGAAAAAAGCTGCAGGAGAAGCTTGGGAGTTTTTGCCTTTGCTCACTGATCTTTAATCTATCACTGCCCAGACTGTGCGCACCAGCTGACCCTGCCTGGCTTTACACTAAATTAATTCCAGCAGCTCCCTCTTATTTATTGCTGCAGTATGCAGCCTGCACTCGGACTTTTCTCCATTACCTGAGTCTTTATAGCGGGGAGAGGGAGACCTCTTAGAAGCCCCCTGAAATCAGTCACAGATCTACCTCCAACACCCCCCCCCTCCCTCTCTTTCTCCCCCCCCCCCCCCCCCCTCTCTCTCTCTTGCTCTCCCCTTTTCCTTATCTATCATCTCTCTCCACTCATTTTCTGTCTCCGTCTCCTATATGAGGCTCTCACGCTCTCGCTCTCTGTAGACTTATTGACTAGCACAGCTGTTGGCCTTCTCATCCTTAATCTATATGGTTTTGTGAGGAGGATGTTTCTGTGTTTCTATACTGTTAACATGCCTCAAGCACAAATGGCCTGTATAATAAATACAATCTACTGCAGAAAGTTTTTTGTCTTACTCAATGCTGAGGCAAATGGACAGTTTGCAGAAAAACTCTCTGTTTCTAGCAGAAGAGGCATGCTGAAATTCAATATTTAATTAAATTATGCAAGACTTGCTTCCTTTAAAGGTCTGTGAAGCTTTCTAAGTATTGCCTGAAATGGCACATCAGAATAGGATAAAACTTGACTCTGCTCTATCTCTGTTTCAGTGAGGATAAAAAAAACAACAGTTAGATCATGTATGGTCAGAATTGACCACCTCTCCCAGTTTGACAGAGCTTTCCTGTGTGTGTGTCAGCAAGTAAATATGAGTGTTTGTGTGTGTGGGGGGGTGTGTGTATGTGTGGCACCACAGCCATTTGCAAGCTCAAACTAATGCCCTGTCATTGTCTTCCTTTGGCATGCTTATATAACATCCCCTCGCAAAAAAATGAACCAAATGGCAAGAACAGGATAAAAAACTAGATTAACTAAATTAGCATTTCCTGAATTTAAAACAAATATTAGAAAGTGAGAGAGAGAGAGAGTGAGTTAGAGAGAGAGAGAGAGAGAGAGGGAGAGAGAGAGAGAGAAAGAGGCACAGAAAAACCATGTGAGTGCAGTTGAGATTGGGAAGGTGATAAAGACAAACATAGAGAGACAAATAGACAGACATAGAGATAGACTGTTTACAACATATTCCACCATTAATTTCAATGGGAATGTTTTCCTCGTTTTTCTTAAATATATTTAAAAAAGTATAAAGTGTAACCAAAATGAAAATTACACCGCCTAATTGTCATTTACAAAACCTACGTGACAAAGTTTGAACAAAGTGGTTCAAGCTGAATTATTTGCCAAAAATTGGTAGAAAGAATATATAAAAAGCCTAGGAATATCAATATAGTGCTTTGCTTTGCAAGCACTATAATTAGTCACGGCAATCAATTCTTGTTCCCTTCTTTGAACTGGCGACAGTCAGAGACAAGCCTGTGCAAACTGTGGGGTTGTAGCTGGCACGCCAAACCGTCAGCCACGCGGCTGAATTACCCTTGCTTGGCTTTTTCCACCCTCTTTTTTGAACAAGATCAAATTTATAGCCGCAATTACAAAGTTTGGAGGGAAGAGACAGAACGAGAGAGAGAGAAAAAGGAAAAAAGGAGGGAACTCTGGTCGCGGATAGCAACTGAAGTTTGTGGATAATGAAATGAAAACTGTGATGTGCGTTTGGGAGCCTGGAGGACAGGGCCGTGCGGATCACTCCCCTCACACAGGGCCTGCTTGCTGCTCGCTCACACACTCACACTCTTTTGTGAGCATGGGGGGGGGGGGACGAAGTTATCAGAGAGGGGGGAATTTCCCCAGCCTGGCTGACCCAGATAGAGTGACACAGTGGACGCGTAAACTAAACTAGCGGGAGTGTTACAGAGGAATGTGACTGTGAGTGGATCTGTTCATGGATCTAAGCATTTGTGTGCTTGTTTGTGTGTGTAAGAGAGAGAGAGAGAAATAGAGAGAGAGAGAGAGAGAGAGAGAGAGAGAGAAAGAGAGAAAGACAGAGACAGAGAGAGAGAGAGAGAGAGAGAGAGCACTTGGTGTGTGGGAGTCAAGGGCAGGCAGAGAAATAGTATCCACTCCATGCACACTTGAATGCAGTAAAGCCCTCCTCTCATCAATCTAATGTATGTTCTCCTATTTAACAGCTTTCTTTTAAAAAGAGTCAACCTGCACACAGACTTATACAACAGCTCTGACTAGGCCAGCTTTGTGTTCTGAAGTGTGCTTTCTGCCGAGCTGAGTTAGGATGACATGACAGCCTCTCAGGAACGCTACACTCTTTTTCTCTTTCTTCTTCTTTTTGTCTGTACTGAAGATCGATTTGGGTAGTGAAAGAAAAACAGACCAGAATTAAAAAAAAACACAGATGCCTTTAAAAAAAGGGGGCTCCTGCATTCAGGCTAAAATGTGTGGAGAGTGTGTGAAAAGCGATGTGGGGAACAAGATCCAGGCTGTAACTCAAGTCAGTTGGTTAAAACACTAATGCCCATTTCTGAGTTTTTCTTTGTGCCTCTCTTTGTCCTCTAGCACTTCACATCCTCACATATCTCAAGTCTATGTGCAAACATCAAAAGACAGGAGGGTAGAGTAGATGGGAAGGAAAGAAGGTCATGCAATGGCCTGACTATATTCTCTATGCTATACATGACTATATTCTCTTTTCCTTGCTTTCTTTCTTTTGTGGATGAGAAAGTCACAGACGAGCATCCTCACTTCTCAATCTTTTACACTTTTTTTGTATAGGCTATTACCAATTCAATTCATTAAGTGAATGTACCATGTAATAAAAGCACAGTTTTAGAAAAAAGTGTTTTTTTCCCCCCAATCTAGGCCCATCCATCAGTGTACTTTGACTAGCTCTAACACTGTGGTTTATGTTTAAAAATAAACAACTGGCAGCAGTATAAGCTATCCCACCCACGTGAACTTGCAGTGAACTGCAACATAACTTTTTCTTTGATAACCCACATGCAGAGCGTGGAGCCAAATGGCAGCGGTTGGAAACCTGCGTTCACTCTACTGACCTAGCGCTGGAGCCAGGGCAGCCATGTTGGGGTCCAGGTGAAAGCCTCCGAGCAAGAACTGGGCGTCAGCCCCGGTAGGGTCCATACTGAGGCCCGGGGGCAGGCTCATGTTCTGGGCCAGGTAGTACTTGTAGAGCTCGGCCTCGGAGGGTGAGGCCATGGCACCCAGGCCCAGGCGACCGTGCTGCATCTGGGTGACGTTCTGCTGGAGGAGCATCATGTTGTGCATGTGCTTCTCGCTGGTCATGTGGATGCGCAGGTTACGCGCCACGTTGGTCTCATAGTCGCACACCTCGCAGCGCCACGTGGGCTTGCTCTTGGGCTTGGTGGGCGACGGCGTGCTGCAGGGCCCTGCCATGTGGGTGGAGGACTGGGCTGGGTGGTGGTGGTGGGGCACGGGGTGGTGGGACCCGGGGTGGTGTTGCCCAGGGTGGTGCGTGCTGACTTGTGGGGCCGACGGTACTGCCACCACCCCTCCACTGGCGTAACCACACACCTGCTCGTTGGCCGAAGTAATGGTGCCTCCGTTCTGCAGCGACTGCATGTTGTTGAGGTGCTTGTCCGACTGCATGTGGATGCTCAGGTTGCCCTTGGTGGTGGTGGAGTAGTTGCACACCTCGCAGCGGAAGGGCTTGTAGCCGCAGGTGTAGCTCTCGCCGCGGGCCAGTCGCGGGTGGCTCTGGCCACTGCTGCAGTACGAACATGTGCCACCCGAGTCTGGGTGCTTCTCCTTCATGTGGGCCTCCAGCGTCTGCTGGTACTTGTAGTGCCAGTTGCACTTGGGACACTTGAGCGTCTTGCACGAGTTGCGAGAGTGCATCATGGTCATGTGGCCTCCCAAGGAGCGCGAGGAGCCCAGGACCGTGTCGCACTTGGGGCACTCCACCCCGCTTCCTCCGTTGCCGCCGGCGCCGTGGTTCTGCGAGCACTCACCAACCCCCAGCAAATCACAGGGGTTGCCTTGGTGCAGATGCATGTGTCCATGGGCGTGGGGCGAGGAGTGCAGGTGGTGGTGATGGTGGTGCAGGTGGTGGTGGTGCAGGAGGTTGCCGCTGTCTTCCTCCCCTTCGGCGGGGCATTCATTTGGTTCTGGAGCTGTGGCACTATCTCGATTGGCACTTTCGTCAGCTGCAGCGCTGGAGGCCAGAGGTGAGGAGTTGCCCGTGGAGGAGCATGCGGCTCCGTCGTCCTCGCTCCCTCTGCCGGCGGTGGCCGCCATCGCCACGGGAACAGATGACCCCTGGCAGTTAAAGCTCAGAGGGAGCTCTGAGACTCTCCCCCCATTTTCTGCAGCTGACCCATCCTCGGACACCCTGCCTGAGGAAGAGGAAGTCGCAGCTTTGCTGTTGAGCGTGGGGCTGGCCGCAGATGGGCAAGTGGGAGGCTGGAGAGCGCTACTAGGCATTAATAAAGGAGATTTGGAAATGCTTTGGTTTGAGACAGCCGGTTCCCCCACGTGTCCGCCACTGCTGCCACCGCCGCCGCTGCTACCACCACCAACGATGGCCCTTGAAGTGCTTCCATCCTCCACCTCGTCCTCCTCTTCTTCTAATAACAGTTCATCCTCTTCTGAGCCCACCTCCTCGCCCGGGAGGTGTGCCTTGCCTTCGCGGCTCTCCTCTTCCCTATCCTCCCCTCTGTGAGTCCCCTCTTTCCCACCAGGCCCCTCTGTTCTCCCACCCTGCAGCTTAGGCAGGGTGCTGGAGTCTTTGGCAGGGCCTGGGGTCGAGGTAAGGGAGGGAGTTTTGGGGTTGGAGAGCACCCCCATACCGAGAAGGGCTTGCTGCTGGAGACTCGACTCAGAGTCTTTGCTGTGGTGGGCCTCACTCCCACCACTGCTGCAGCCGCCGCTGCCTGTCTCCAGGTGAAGACCACTGAATGTGCCGTAGAAGCTCTGGCCAGAGTTTACGGGCATCAGGGTGGGCGGTGGAGGCGAGCTCTTGTTTTTTGGTTCCAGGAAGCTGATGAGGGGCTCTTTGTCTTTGCCAATGCCCTGGATGATGGCTGAGGCCTGGTTGTCGCCCAGGAGCCGGTGCTCATCCTCGCATAGGGTCATGCGATGGTCGTGGACGGCATGGGTGGCAAAGGAGCGCGCATAGCCGAAGGACAGCTTGCACAGGAAACACATAAGGATGGGCTTCCCTTTGCCGTAGAGGGCCAGCCCGTCGAATTTGGAGAAATCCACGTTGTTTGGTACATCTTTGGATACGCAGGACTTCTTGGCAGACCCGTCGCTGTTTAGGTAATCCTTGTTGCTTTTGTGCCGCACATCAAAGACGCGGAAACTGTGCAGGACAGGACTGAGGCCTGCCAGGGTTGAGGTATTGGGGTAACCTTGGTCTGAGCCGAACCACTTTCCAAACGATGAGGCTATGTGGAACGTGTTGATGATCTGGGGGTACACTGCGGACGAGGTACCGGCAGGTTCGCCCGACTTCCCCGAGCTGGAGAGAGAGTTTGTGGGAAGCAAGCCGGGTGGCATGCCCCCATCACTTTGGATCAGCTGGCTAAGACTCTCCACGATGTAGGCTGAGCCGTCGGGCTGGTAGACAATCTCTCCTGCCAGGTTCTCCACATCGCTGCTCTCCTCCTCCTCCTCCTCCTCCTCTCCTTCCTCGCTCCCGCTCTCTGCTGTGCCCCTTCCCCGGGTGGGCTGCTGGCGCATGA
Organism: Sprattus sprattus; assembly: GCF_963457725.1. Taxonomy (NCBI): domain Eukaryota; kingdom Metazoa; phylum Chordata; class Actinopteri; order Clupeiformes; family Clupeidae; genus Sprattus; species Sprattus sprattus. Next base: position 18,886,641 of record NC_137927.1, read on the forward strand.
GGGTGGGCATGCCACCTCCGCCGGGCGCGATCTGCATACCAGGGAAGGCCTGCAGGCTTGGGAAACAGCTGTCAATCTCCATTTCGTCTAAGTCTTCCAAATCCTCGTCCTCTTCGCAGCTACCTCCCTCCTGCTCTTCCTCCTCGAGCCTCTCTCTACGGGTGTGCAGCTGGCCCGACACAGAGCTGTCGTTGGGGGCCTGGGCTGTGGTCAGTGTCTGCTGCTGCTCTCTCACACCTTCTCTAGGCGTGCTGGGGGTTTGGAGCTGGGAGGGGTAGGGGGCAGAGAGAGACAGGGGCTCCAGGGAAGGGGGCTGGCTGCTGGGAGGGACCTGTGAGCTAGAGAGATCGTTCCAGGGTTGAGTGGGGTGTTGTTGTTGTTGCTGCTGCTGCTGCTGCTGCTGTTGGGAGGTGGTGGAGGAACCGAGCCCATCGTCTGTCCCAGAAACCACGGGAGACTCACAGCTTTCCATGCTGATGCCTACATGAGGCGTTCATCGCATCCAGGCCTACAACGCAACAGAGAAAGAAACAGAAATGAGAAACAAGGTTAGCAAAGGGTTAGCAACCTGAGGACAAAGCACACTGAAGATATGACATTTCCAGCATGCAAAGTAAAAGAGGCTGTGTGAGCTTTCACATTAGTCTTGTCGCTATTTCATCATGTACGAAGAGAGATTAAAAGCATTTCAGTGATTGAACTATGAGTACCGAGCGGGAGAGCACATTTGATGCAAAGCACACTGGATGGGAGACAAAAGCATGAGATCTAGTGCAGGAAATGACAGAGTGCTCATTAGGTTAGATTAGGTACTTAAACACAAAACCTCAGACTAGCACTAATAAGCCATCTAAGATGCCCCTTCCTGTCACATCAGCAATTTACCATCTTTCATCTTCACCTTCCAAACAACACAGCCCATCTTACACATTCCAAATCATATATATCCTCTTTTAATTAATTTTCAGTCAGGGACACCAAGAAGAGACATAATGGGTGAAAAAGATTCACAGCGAGATAATTAGATGCCCAGAGAAGCTACTGAGCAGGAGATGATACATGTATAGTCAGACTACATGAGAGGACTGGTTGTGTCTGCATTCGAATGGTAAGAGCACTCTCAAACAACACGGATTCAAGAGCTCACACTGCATACAGCTGGGCAAATGACCTTGTCCAATACCCTCGCATTGATGGAACACATTTCTCTGGTAATTATTTGTGTGCCTGTGTATATACAAAACATAAAAGCCGAGAAATGGGGTTGGAACAGGGGAGGAATTGAGAGGAGGGGGAAAAAAGGCCATAAATCTGCAACCCAAAATACACCAGCTGGGCTGGGACTGAAATACAGCTGTGTTTAGATCTGGCATCCAATAACCTCCACGCTCAGCCTTGTTTCAAACACACCAGCAGCGCTCCATCTCTGAAATAATAAATGGGAGCCGGTCTTTTCAGGGGGCCGGCGGTGCTCGGAGCACCAGAGAGACCCGGCACAGGCCACAATTTAGAGCAGCGAGGAGATAAAATGATAGCGGGAGATACTGCTGAGCTAATAATTTTATTAAAGGGATGCAGGCAGCATTGATTAAAGGGGGTGACTGGGCTGAAACCAATAACTCTGGCTTGCCCTTTCACCTTGCTATGCTGAATATTACATGAGCAAAGTTTCCCGGCAGCGTGCTAACCGCCGTGTCTTGCCTGATTAGCACATTCTCTGCCTCCAACTTGATGTATTTACTTATTTACTTAGGGATGCAAATTTCAGTGGCCATCAGACACAGTGTCTCTACCTCCTTCCTCCCCCTCCCACACCCCCACCCCCACCCCCACCCCCACGCCCCTTACCACTCCAGCCCTGCAACATATTAATGGTAGAGGGCTTGGCTGGGGAGATTGATAATATCTGTCTCCCTCTTCATGAATGTCTGATGGAAATTTACCTCCCCACCCCCATGGCTCGCCCTCGTCCCCGTCAACCTCTGCGACCATGGCTGCATTCAAACAATGCCGTTATTTCTCCCCCTTTTTCTACATATTTACATACATTTACATCTTTTGCAGTTTGCAATTTTTACCCATTTTTTTTCCTTTTCCATGGAAGCAAGAGAAAGAGAGAGAGTATTTCCTCTCTACATGACTCTTAACAATAAATCCATTAAACATATTAAATGTCTAGCTTTAATTATAATGGAAGAGTACAATTATTGAAATGGTCTGTTATATGCGATTGTCTATAAAAGTTGTCCACAATAAAACGCTTGGAATATATTTTATGGCTTCCCCCCTCCACATACAGAGCAGGTGACAGCCATTTTGTATCAGTGGCCCTGCTTTGTTTTGACTGTACACAAAAAAGAGCCTTGAGAGTGGAACAGTAGACAGAGGTGCGGTTTGAAGAATAAAAAGTGAAGAGTAAACACGAGCGTAGCCCTGAGCTCTAATCAGCTCAATCTGTTCCACCTCCAGAATCCACTGCCTCTCTCTGCTCAGCTTGAAATCCCTAAGTCTGCATTAAACCAATCTATGTTGCTCAGTCTTTAACTCCCCGCCGCCATGTCCATACGGTTCAATTGTTTATGCACCTGCCATAATAAATGTTTTGCTAAACACGCAGTTAAGCAATCAGGACGGCCTCCAACATTGTCACGGAGGAGCTGGCTGTGTCCGCTGCTTACAGAAAACAGGATTGCCCTTTAAGATCTCAATGGACTAATTTAATAATGTGCTGTGGCCACTGATGTGCAATAGGATTGTCTGGAGTCTCAGAGTCGCAGATGGGGGGGGCTGATATAATACTGTTTGTCGGTTGATGGTCTGCCTTCCTGCAAAGTGACACCTGTTTAAAGCAGGAAAAAGCTTTAATCTCTCTGAGGCACTCACGACAGCGGCAAGACACACAGAGACGTGGACCAGGTCAGACTGGACCCAGGGGTTGGGGGGAGCTGGGGGGGGGGGGGGGGGGGGGGCATGGTGGTGGAGGGTGGCATGGTGGTGGAGGGTGGCATTACGTGCCTGCAGATTGTGTCGCTGTATTAAACAGTCACAAATGGAGAGGATGAATCACGGGGAATGGCGGTACCAGGACATGTCCTTTAGCTCGTGAGGGGAGGGCAACTTTGCAAATCACTGCCCCTCTTGACTGGTGGAGCTGAACGTGCCATTCTCCACGCTTCATACCATCGCTTCGCTGGATGTGAGGTGGCGCAGGGAGCCCAGGAATGCTGGGACGAAGAATAACAAACATTTTGGAGGAGGTCCTGCTCTAGACGAGTCAAACTAAGAATCACAAGAGATGGTTCTGAGAAAGACAGAAATGAACTCTAAGACCTCGTCTGATCCTGCACACAGCATTGTCCCAAAAAATTGCGAGGAATACATTTATGAATGTGAAACCAGGACAGCTGCAAATCTTTTTCCATCCCTCTATTTTCAGGAAGGTTTCACGGAGGCTGTACCTTCACAGGGCTCATGACAAGCTACTGACACACTTTTATAATCTTCTTCAGGCACACAAAATGCACCCTACTACTGTCTTCAAATACATTAGCTAAATAGAATACAGGCTCGTTCCTTCTTCCATTGCCCTCATCCTCAACAAAAGCAGATAAGGTTCTGCCTATTAAAAAAAAAGAGGCCGTTTCCTAATGAACCCTGTCAGAGCGAGTGGGTCTGGTTGTCATTTGGAAGGGATGGAAAATGAGATAAGTTTTTATTTATGGGCCCTTTCATTAGGTGGGATTTACCGGCCGAGCGAGAGGGGAATTAAAGGCTAAGGACCCATCTGATTATAAGCATGCACAATCACCTGCCTGGAGCCCTGGCCTCCCGAGGCCCCAGGCTCCCCCAGCGTCTCCTGGGGAATTAATTCTCGCCCGGCCCCAACTGAGAACTCCCACAGGGTGTGGCCCTGACCCCCTTACCCCCGCAAAAAACCTCCTGTATTTTAGCAGGGGGGTGAGACGAGTGGGGGGGGCTTTCCGGAAGGGGAACCCTTCTCTACTGGCCATCTTGGAGGTTGGGGTGGTGAGGGTAAAAACAATGGGGGATCTCAGCACCGCCTCCCAATGGTCTGAGGCTGAACTGCCTGCTGCTCCTCAGCACTAAGGGGGGAGGGAGAGCCAGCCATCACACACCCCGGCCACCGCAGGGTTAGGGCGCTTATTGAAAAATCAATGGCGTAAATGCTAAGCAAGTTACAGGAAGATGTGGGAAGGAAGGGTTCCTATTGATAAAGCAGGGAGGGCCTTTGATGTTGCACAGGGGACGTGTTCATTGATGGAGCGAGCATTGTACTCCTCGGGCTGAGCGAGGAGGCTTCACCTCCACAGCTTGGCCCAATTAATCACACACACACACACACACACACACACACACACAAATATGTATGTATGGAGACGCCTTTTTTCCTTTACCTTAAGTCCGGTTTAATGCCTGACAAGGCCCTCTGGTTGCACTAATCCCTGGTTCTCTGATGCTAACGTGTCATGTGTTTCGGGCCTTCACATTGATGTAATGAGCGTGGCTCATCCAGCTTCACTGTAACCCCTCCTCACATCTCCCTACAGGACCACCCGCTGTCTCTGGCCCGGCCTATCATGTGCCACCGCTGAATGGCCAGAAAATGATGATGGAGTCTAATGATCGCTGACCCTTAGATACCTTTCGCTCGCACATGAAAGGTATATATAAAAAAGAAGAAATTAAAAATTATAAAAATAAAAGGGAAGGTCTCAGTGGTGAATAATAAATGATACCAGGGCTTTTGTGATGCCAGTTGATGTTGATAACGCCTTCATAATTCAGCACGAAGGCACAGTCATGTCACTACTTCTCATGGGGAGGAGAGACAGAGAGAGAGGGAGAGAGGGAGAGAGAGAGAGATAGGGGGAGAGAGAGAGAGAGAGAATGAATCGGCTCTTGAAGTTGGCTTCGTAATAGACTGTGGATATGTTAAAACTCCTGTTCTCTTTGCCCTCGGCTTCCCTGCGATTCTTGGGCCACTTTCTGGCCCTCCACCTCTCTTAAGTGTTTAATGCAGACACAGGGACGTTCTCCACTGCCGTTCTGACTTCAGGAGGCAGAGAGTCACCTCAGGTCGATGGCACTCGGGCTGTAAACACGGCTTCCCGTAAAATCAATGATCTTCAGCTCCAGCTATCAGTCTGCCGCACAGAAATAGAAGCGGCAGTGACGAGACCGAGGCTGGGGAGAAGGGAGAGTGGGAAGGCTGGTGCTGGTGTGTGTGTGTGTGTGTGTGTGTGTGTGTGTGTGTGTGTTTTGGAGGGGAATCAGTGTAGCAAGGCCAGGAGTACATTAGGGAAGAGATAGCACAGCCATCCAAGACATGTAGCTGCTGTCACCTCACTGCCACTGCACCTCTAGCTCTCTACAGGCCTCTTATGATGAGGCAAGCACTTCACTACAATTCCCACAATCCCCCAGGTTTCTGTCAGACCTCAGAGATTTCCTGTTGTTGGAGTACATATTTCTCACAAGAAATCTTTTTGTTTAAGGTTATACATGAACTCTATGAACTGTTTAGTAGTCATAACATGTAGCTACTCCGAGGTGATCACATATCTAAGGCGGCATCTAAAGCTTTTTTTTGCTACCTTGGAAAACACAGGCTAATTGATTTGAGGTATCAATAGCGCTGCCCCCCACCCCCTTCTCTCCCTCCTCTTGGATCTGAGATAGAATCTTGATCACTATTGTTGCTCCTTGGGCAATATCAGAGGATCTGTACATCTAATCAATGCTGGAAAACAAAAGACGATGTATTTTCTCTCAAACTAGTAACAGCATGAAACAGCCCTCCCTTCTTCCCACACACATACAACTGAATAACAAAGTGATGAATGTAATGTGGCCAATCAGAATTCCGGCTGGATTGAAGGGAAGCCAAAGGGGGGATTTTTCTTGTGCAGAGTCGTCAGAGTGTCTCCTCACTTTTGGAGAGTGCGATGCAGACTGCGCCCGGGTGTAATTAGAAGTAGTTAATTATCTGTGGGTTAATTACTTGGTTCTGGGGGGAAAGCTGGCAAAAAGGCGGCGGCGTGCTGGCGGGGTGGCGAGGCAGGGTGGAAGCGGCGAGCACGCAGCAGGAAGCGCCAAGTCTCCTGCCAATTAGCAGCCAGCATGGGGGGGCCGCGTGCGTGGCAGACTGGGAGTACAAATGAGTAATGCCCCACATCAGCTCAGTCAAACCACACCGCAGTGGGGAGAGAGAGGAGGAAAAACACACACACACACACACACACACACATATGCACACAGAGGCACACAAACCACTCTTAATACATTCAGATTAAAAATGCATACTGTTAGACATTCACTCCTTACTGTTGTTTTTGTTAAGCAATTCCATTTGCCCAAAGCCACTTTTCCTTTTAACATCTCACACACTAAGAACCAGTCTTTTTTCCCCTGCCAATGTGACCTTGGTGTTCAAAATCTTTCAACGAATACAACTCTTTCTGCACAGAATGAGGTTATAATGAAATAAAGAAAACAAGTGTTTTTCTTTTATAAAAAGAAAAGTTCTAGTTATGGCCGCCGCAAGCAATCTTTTCTCTTTCTTTTTTCATTAGGCCCAACTGGAAGCTCATACGGTATGATTCCTCTGCACCGTCCCCAGTGGTTCGTTTAGATGAAGCTTTGTGTTCAGTAAATGCATAAATTATCCCTGGGATAAAGGTATTGATGTATAATCAAAGATGGGCGATCCTGCTTGTACCGCTACAGAAAAAAAGTACATTCACCCCCAGGCACAGAGTGCGCTCAGCATGCGCCAGAACACAGCAGGGATGGTGTGTGCCAGAGAGAGTGTGCCTCGCTACAAGTGCATGTGTGTGTGTGTGTGTGTGTGTGTGTGTGTGTGTGTGTCTAAAGCAAGTGTGTGCACATTTATGGGTGTTTATCTGTGTGTCTGTATAGATGCCCTGCCTATGCTATCTACCTGCAGCAAAAAGAGCAGTCTCACAGACACTCAGGTGGGGCATTTTTATTATTATTTCCTATTTTGCTGCGAGTGGAATAGATTTTAACCGTGGTGATGGACAGCTCTGGGGGCGCTCACCAATCACGCCACATGCAAGAAGCGCTGTCGAGGAACTCTGCTCTCTTCTCATCAGCCTGTTCCTCTGGCGCTTATCAATCAAACCACTCCAAGGAAGAACTTAAGGCACTGTCATCTTCCCACCTCAGGTTTCCCAGTGTCTTGCTCACGCCACCACAGACGGCCAGGCCTCGCTCTCACTGGAAAGGTCAGTGGAAGTGCAGGTGTCAGTGGAAGCCGACACAGGCCCAAGGGCTTTCATTTTCATTAATTATCAAATTGCCTCTATATATAGCGCAGGGAAACAGCTCTCTCCCTCTCTCTATCGCTCTCTCGCTTTCTCTCTCTCGCTCTCTCTCTCTCTTTCGCTCTCAGGAGAAGATGGAAGTGAAATCTGCTAACTATGGGTTTTTTTCAAATGCAGCTGCCATTTCGGTCACTGCGTCTGCGCCAAACAACAGGATGAGACTGGGACAGGGGTGAGGCGGGTCGTACCAGGAGAAAGGGGATGTTCATTTGAGTCAAGCAGATGATCCATTAACCTGCGACTGTGTACAGAGGAATAGCTACATCGATGTGTGAGATAAAGAGTGGGTTGGTTGTGTTTGTGTGTGTGTGTGTGTATGTGTAAGTGGAAATATTGGTCACACAAAAATATATGCACACATGCACACAAGAATACGTGCACCAGAGCACACACACACACACACACACACACACACACACACACACACACACACACACACACACACACTCTCTCACTAATTCCTTTCCTCTCTAATAAACTCACTCCCCCTGCCACCCATCCACCTCTCTTTCCAGCAGTGCCTGCAGTTAAGGCAAGCCGACCGCAAACACGGTTGTTAAGATGATCAATACCATTGAAATATTAAACCTTAAGAAGCCACATTATTGATTAGTAGCCCGATGATAAAACTGTTTATTATCATAATCGCCGGGCTTCTATGTAAACGTTCCAGAGTGAGACTGCTTCACAGATAGTGACAGTGGGTAAACCTGACCCCTGCATCCTCACCAAAAAACACACTAACCCCCCCTCCACCTCCTCCCAAAAAAATAAACAAGCTATTGACTTTACATGCCCAGCAACTAGGAAGATCATTACTTCTCCGTTTCTCGCCTGCAACCAACACGCCTAGCGTTAGCGGCTAGTGTGAATCCAATCTAGTCACTGGAGCCATGTGTTGACAGAAGCAGGGCTGGGGTGGGGGCAGTGTGTGTGTGTGTGTGTGTGTGTGTGGGGAGCACGGAGTGGTGCCGTGACAGATTGCTGACGTGGTGTTGAGCAGGGAGCAGGGAGCCGGGAGCTGGCGGCCGTGGCCCTGGGTCTCGGGCCTCACACACAGGGATCAGGGGCTGACAGTGTTGGGGCGGCCGCGGCCGGTAAACCTGCCTTTAATCCTGGGCCTTTTTTAAGTAATCTGGAAAACAAATACCTCAGTAATGACCCGTCTTGCACCTGGTAAAACAAGATCGCTCGCCCCCGCCGGCACCTGGAATTAGCCACATGCGCGGAGAAGAGCATTCTTTAAAGAGGCAGACTCCTATTCTCTCTGGTCCCCGGAGACATGAACTCATACACATGTGCGTGTGGACACACAGACACACACACACACACACACACACACACACACACACACACACACACACACACACACGTAAACACAAGAAGGGCACCGTGTGGGGACTTGTTGGACAGGAGGGGGCTGGCTACTGGGTGGGGCTTCAGGGAATCTCAGTCACTACATCATTCAATGTCATGACTGAACAGAAACACACACACACACACACACACACACACACACACACACACACACAAAAGGGTGACACCATCCCTCCAATATTTTTAAACAAAGCTTGTGTAGACTGAGCAGAAGCTTGACTGTCTCATTCCCAGTAAGAGGCCGGGGGCAGCGGGGGCATGGGGGGGGGGGTGGTAATGCCTACAGTGGGCACAGCCAGTGTGCCCTGCTGCTTTGTGAAGCGTTTAAAGTGGAGAGGGTGATAAGATCCCCTCTGGATGGCATGCAAGCACAGTGTGAGCACAGGGGAAACCTGAGCGGGGAGGGCGACAGCTGCCATGGGGGAGAAGTGAGACCTGCACAACGCTCTGATGTAATGTGTGGAGAATGAGACTGCCAGTACTACTACTACTACTGCTGCTGCTGCTGCTGCTGATGCTGCCGCCTGCCTCCATATCTACATATAGAGGCAGACACACAGACACACAGACACTTACAAATGTGTCATATGTGCATATACACACATATTTACACAAACGTTAGATAGATACATAGATACGCACACATTAGTGTTCACACATGAATAGTCACTCAGAGAAAGAGAGAGACAGAGAGCGAATGTAGTGGGTTAGATGGCATCCCAATGAAACCATTTTGCGGAAAAGATTTCTTTTGCAGCACGAAGGAGGAAGAGGAAAAAAGAAGCCGAAAGCCAATGGGTGACCCAGCCTCTAATTCTAGAGCGGGATATCCTGGATAAATAATTAGAGGGTTCCTTTGAAGACCCTGCTTGGGCTCTCCACTCACTCCTCCACTACACATTTGCTAAAGTCATTAATGACAAAGATTTGGACAGAAAAAGCAAAAATCTTTCGGGTACACAAATACTTCTTTTATGGGCCCTGGCCGAATTCCTCTCTGCTTAGCTGAAGCTCTTATCCTGGGAACGGCCTGCACTCGCTTCAGACAATAAACCTCAAGGGAGAGAGAGCAGCTTTCTGCTGCTTCACCCCCCTACCCCACCTCCTTAAAGGAATTATAGAGCGTTAATAAAGTAAAAGGAGTAATGTGTCTTGTGTGTATAAAAAGAAAAGAAGTAAATCCAATGAGTGGCAGTTGTGTGCTGAACATAGAGACGTCTACAGGAAGCAAAGAGGGACACACTAAACATAACTGCCTTTTGTTATCGCTTATTTTTCCACCTCGTCCTATCAGAGCAACTCTTTTTAGACAATGTACCACAAAAGTAAGTGAAAGTAGCAGCAAGAATTACAGGGATTCCTGCTGATGCCACTAGCTCTTAATGTGTATGCTATTCCCGTACAACAGTGGAGTACATCTCCAATTAGGTCCCCGTGCTCACACTTACTGACAGGCTATTTTTATGGAGGGCTATGCTACTAAGCAGGCTCAGATTGTTTTGTCTATTTTTTAGTTTTGTAGTGGAATAGATCCAGTGTTTGCCTGGAGCAGGAATAAGTGTGCGAGTCGCACCATCTTCATCATCATCATCCTCGCTCGCCTTTTTGAGGGGAGGATCCAAATAACCAACTGTGGAGCTGACAGCTGTGATGGCGTTACTGGTCATATCCGCTCCCTTCGTCCTCCCCAGCGATGCATTTAGGAGATGGGACCTAAAAGTGCCCGCCCCCCAAATCCCCCACACCCCCCTCAAGATTCCACTTCTGTGATGAACACACGCACAATGGAAGTTCACAAAAGGGCAAGCACGGGCAGGCCTCGCGTTGGCTCACAAAAACAAGCCATGTTCAGCTGACACACACTCGACCGCAACCTCACTGGGAGGGTGCACACACACACACACACACACACACACCTACACACACACACACACCTACACACACACACCTACACACACACACATCTACACAGATACACACACCTACACACACACCTACACACACACATACACACACACACACACACACACACACACACACACACACACACACACGGTCCCCAGATGGTGCCATCCACCACTCCTGTGGGTTTCCCCACGGTGGTTTACATAGAGATACATAAATCATATAAAATCGCACTCCTCGGTTTTTTCCCCCTCCTTTTTTTTAAAGCTAAAAACTGGCCCTGCCGTTTGCTAGGGAGAATTGCCAAGGCAAATTTAAGCTGGAAGCGAAGGGTTGTGGGATGGTGAAGGGGGGTGGGGGTGGGGTGGGGTGGGGTAGGCTGATGTGCATTCCTTCAGAGCACCGCGCCGCAATGAGGAACTGTCAACAGAGGAAAAGGAAAGAACAACACAAAGAGAAAACAAGTTGTAAAGTGTGTAACAAGGTGGCCCGGAGGGCACCGCTGAAAGACGCCCGCTCTGCCTGGCTGTGGAGGGAGCGCCAGCGCGTGCGCCGACATCAAACCACATCTCCGTCTTTGCGCCGAACGCTCAGAGCGAGTCGCGACGCATCGTGCAGAGGGAGAGACGGAGAGAAAAAAACAAGGCTGAAAGAAAAATAAAAGGAAAAAAAAAGCTAAACTCAAAAACAGCATCAAGGGAGGAGGGCGAAAATAATTGATTTCTAACAGGAGTGTCGTTACCGAGACTAAAAGACTCGCTAGCGCACTAGCACTAGCACTCAACTCCACTGTACACTCAAGGTGAGCGGAAACAGGCAAAATCCATCCTTCAAGTAGAACGAGTGAAGACTTCTCTCTGTGAGGGTGATATGAAGAGACAAGGAGAGAGGGATAGCCTCTGTCTACCAGGACTCTCATGGGAGAGAAAAGGGAGAAAGTGTGTGTGTGTGTGTGTGTGTGAGCGAGAGAGAGAGAGAGAGAGAGAGACACTGTTGATGTCTAAGGAGTACAGTGGGGGTATTGGGGAGTGTGACCAACACCATACCGCTACCAGAGCAGAATGAAAGCTCCTGGCACATAAGTGCTCCCATACAATAAGGCCTGTAGAACATGCTGATACTGTACACTACTGAGCAGAGACATTAGCTGGAAATGTGTTCAGAGAACCAGAGAGAGAGAGTGACACTAGAAAAAAAAGTGATTAAAGCCTTAATATTATTGTTGTTATTTTTATTATTATTATTATTATTATTATTATTATTATATGGATATGGATATGTTTTTATTACTTACACTGCTCCAAGTCAAATATGTGTATGTTATACATTTTGTTGAATTGTATGTCCACCTCTGGCAATACTGTTACACAATCAATAAAGCCATGCTTTATGCACGGAAGCATGCACGAGAGGTGTGGTGTGAGAGAGAGAGAGACGTACAGGGAGAGACTAAGAAGAATGGCCTGATGTAAGAAGCATGGCGATTGTTTGTGAGTTTCTCTTCCTGTTCAGCAGTTTGGGCGTCGAGGATGACAGGTCGCTGGGCTGGGTAGCCCGCTTTGAGAAAGTACAGCCTGCGCTCGGCACACACTGACGTCCTTGTTCCTCTCGCCCGCTCCCCAGCTTACAGGAGGCAGCTAGCAAGCCATTCCCTCTCTCCCTCCACCTCTCTCCTCTATCTTTCCCTCCCTCCATCCATCACTGCCTATTTGTCTTCCTCTGTCACTCTCTTTCTCTATCTCTCACACACTCCTCTTCTTTCTCCATCCATCTCTGACTTCATTTTTACTTCCACCCTTTCTCACAACCTCTATCTCTCTTTCTTTCTTCCTCTAAAACACACTCCACCACCCCCACTCCCTCCCCTCCCTCCATCTCCCTCTCCTTCTGTTCCCGAAGCTGGGCCCTGCTCCCTGCTCCCTGCTCCCTGCTCCGCCGGCTCTCGGCAGCCCCCGCACCTGTTAGATATAAATCAGGCCCACTGAGCTGGATTTGGGAAGTGAGGCATTAAGCATGACACGGGCTGTCAGAGTTCAGATCGCGCCGACCGCAACATCTCGTTGAACCGCCGCCGAGCAGACCCAGATACCCAGACCCCCCGAACCCCCAGAACCCCTGGCCCAGGCAGGGTTACGGGCCGCCTCGCTCTCATCTGCCGACGCCGGCGCTCAGTGCCAAGCAACGACGTGCCTCCCACATCTGGCTCCCAGCTGGGGCGCCATGGAGGAGAGCCGAGAGAGAGGGAGAGTGAGAGAGGGAGAGAGAGAGAGAGAGAGAGAGAGAGTGAAAGAGAGAGAGAGAGAGATGGGGAGGGTTGTTGAGGAGAGAAAGACTGAGCATCCTCCATGGGGGCTGTCGTGCAGGAAGAGAGAAAGGAGACTAAACAGCTCGAGTCTGCCTCCATTTTGGCTCATCCCTTTCTCAGCTGAGACTCATCACTCATGGCTGTCTCTCCATCTCATCCTCTTTTCATCAGTGGACCGGTGTGTGTGTGTGTGTGTCTATGGGGAGTGAGACGTGTGAGTGTGTGAGTCTGAAGCTCAAAGTGAGGCAGGGGCGCTTGATTGGAGACGGACGGATGGACAGACAGACAGACAGACAGAGCTGCTTGTTTAGAGAGGCAGCCCCTGCTCTCCACTCCGCTCTCTCTCTCTCCCTCTCTCCTTCTCTCTCTCTCTCCCTCTCTCTCTCTCTCTCTCCCTCTCTCTCTCTCTCTCTCTCTCTCTCTCTGGCTGTTGCTGCCCCTGCACAACGCTGAGGAATCCCAGTCACGTGAGCACCCGGGGTCTAAAGGCCACAGCCTGGAAGAGTACCGGCACATTCCACAGAGGACAGAGACACATCTTCTCTTTCATTCTCTCTCTCTCTCTTCCTCCCTCCCTCCCTCCCTCTCTCTCTCTCTCTCTCTCTCTCTCTCTAGCTCTAGCTCTTTCTCTCTGTGTCAGCGTCAGCTTCCCAAGCCCACCCTTCCACCCCTGGCTCTCTCTGTTAAACATTAACTGCAGATCTTTCACTCCTAATTTCACAGTGGCAGGGTGCAAGAGCCTGGAACCAAAGAGAGAGAGAGTGAGATAGAGTATGAAAGAGTGACACAGAACACATGAAAGAGTGAGAGAGGGGATGAAGGAGACGAAAAGAGGGACAGAGAGAAAGGGGGAAAAAAAGAAGAGAGTGCCAAAAAGATTTATCCACTGGAGATTTATCCACTGGCTGCCACAGACACAGGCACACGTTTTCATGTTGCTTGTTCTGTTTAGCAGGAGATGGAGGGGAGGGTGGCAGGGTGGCAGGGCAGGGCAGCACGGGGAGTGGGGGTGGTGGGGGGGCGTTTAGGGAGCGGCGAGGGCCGGTGGGGGCCAAAGCTCTCGGCTTCTCTGCTGTAATTTACATTGCTGGGTAATTATCTGCAGGATCAGGGGCCCCAAACCAATGAAAGATGCATCTGCCTGGGAGCCGGAGCGCAGGGAGAGGCCAGGAGGATTAGGAGTGGAGACTACACTCGTTTTCTCTCTCTCTATCTCTCTCTCAGACACACACACACCCACGCATACACACACACACACACACACACACACACACTCAAACACCTCCCGCATCATCCCAGAGACTCTCCCAGGGCCTGGCCAGAGTACGGGCTAGGGAATGTACATTGTAGACAAGTAGAGGAATATTGTGCCAACATCCAAATGTATCGAGCACTGACACATCAGACGTTTGCCAACAGAGTTTTGTTTGGCATGGTATGGCATGGAGTGCCAGCACGCAGGGCGCTCACAGGAGGCGCATCTTACAGTCATGACTGGCCCTATTCACTACAGGAAATGGCAGCAATAAACTCCTGTCTATCATCTGACACAGCTGGGAGGAAAAACAAGATGTATTCAAGCACTTACACACACATAGACACAGAGATACACACACAGACCTTGATGTTCGCATAGCCGTTAAACCTGATGGGGCAGATAGATAGGAGTGTGTGTGACCTGAGGATACAGTACACACACACACTCACACACACACACACACACACACACACACACACACACACACACACACACACTTACACAAGCCATATTGTGTAAGAGAGGGTGGTGAGTTCTGACAGATTTTGGCTGAAGCTCTCCTATATTGTTTGGCCCCAGTGAATAAACTAGGGTTTCTGCACCGCTGGCTTATCTTTCGAGCACAAACACACACACACGCATGCGCACTCACACACACACACACAGCTGTTATTGCCACATACCAGGGATGGGGGCTACAGAGGCCAGGTAGCACCAAACAGCCACACTGATAAGGCCCCTAGATGAAGACTAGATATCACCACAGTGGTCACTCGTGGAAAAGGAACAAGTCGAGTATATTCTACACGCAAGCATAGAAACAGGCCAAGCAACACACACAGACACAGAGACACACACCCCACCTCCCCCCCAACACACACACAAACACACTAAAAAAAAAGTGTTTTCCCACCGTTCACAGAAATTCACAGCGGGATCTAGAGGCATTCTGCCTCGCTTAGAAGCAATGTGATCAGCACTGCCAAGCAGAGCCTGAAACTGAGCGTTTAATACACGTTTAATTAATGATGTCATTGTTTTGACATTGCGAGAGCATGCCAGCGAATAAGATAAACAAGGCCTTGCTCTGGGGAGAGTGCTATCGGAATACTAAAGGAAACAGGCAGGCGGAAAGATCCCCAACCAAAGCACTCGGAATCCTAACCTCAGGCCTCCGGAGCGCCTCGCTCAATCCCTCCATGAGACGGGCGAATGTGCTACACCCAGCTGCAGGCCCCTGCTCTGGAGGGTGTGTATGTTTGTCTGTGTGTGTGTCTGTGTGAGTGTGTGTAGATGAGACAGAGAATGTCTGTGTTTGCACAAGAATGTGTTTGTGTGTGTGTGTGTGTGTGTGTGTGTGTGTGTGTGTGTGTGTGTGTATGTGTGTATGTGTGTGACTGTGTGCGCGTATGTGCACATGTCTAAGAGAGAGTCCCTGTGGGTGAACTTGTGTGTACAAGAGTGCTTGTGTGTGTGCATGTGCGTGTGTGTGTGTGTGTGTGTGTGTGCAGGCGTGTGTATGTGTGTTTGTGTCTAGGTACTAGTCTGTGACAAAGACAGAAAAGAAGCAGAAAACTGCTAGCGTACACAAGAGTGGGTGAGAGTAATGTCCCTGTGTGTGCGTGCGTGTGTGTGTGTGTGCCTATTTGTGTGCGGTTTGTGTGGCAGTGCCAGGGGGAGGGCAGCCAGATATAGTGCCACACTGTGAATGAAATCCCGCCGTGGCACAGAGAGTTTCCATTGTGAAGGGGGTGGGGGGTGGGGGGGGGGCTGACAGGGCGCGGGCATGTGTGAGAGACACTCCGTATGCCAAGAGGACATGGGAAAGAGGCCACATGGCTGCCAAGAGTATGTGTGTGTGTGTTTATACAGTACACAACCACACACACACACACACACACACACACACCAGCATGAACACATGCATGCAAACAAACACAGATCAGCAGTTCCCTGCAAGTTACCTAACTGTTATTTCTGTGAATGTTCAGCTTGACTTTGTCACCCAAATATTAGGTAAAAGGCTGAAATTGACAAATCACAGCCTAGGGGTCGAGCTGTCGAAACAAAATCCATGCAAACAACTGGTGCACTTCTGAGAAGCGGGAAAGGCCTACTCCAGGGTTGCTGTGACGCTGGGCTCAATAGACAGCACAGGAGAGGACAGGAGAGGACAGGACAGCACAGGAGAGGACAGGAGAGGACAGGGAGAGGACAGGACAGCACAGGAGAGGACAGGACAGGACAGGACAGGACAGACAGGAGAGGACAGGGACAGGACAGGACAGGACAGGACAGGACAGGACAGGACAGGACAGGACAGGACAGGACAGGATAGGACAGGACGGGACAGGACAGGACAGGACAGGGCATAATCCATAATCCCCCACTGTATCTGCCATGCAAATGGCCCTGTCTTCCGGGAAATGGGAACAACTTAGACTCAACACCACATTTGCATTGGCGGCGTGGATGCAAGAGTGATAGTGTCACACTAAACACCATCAACCATCAACACCACCTCCACACACACACACACACACACACACACACACACACACACACACACACACACACACACACACACACACATAGAACCAATGAGGTTGGTTCCCTGCCACCACCACCATCGTCTTGTCGACCCCCAACAGATGCACTGTAGTTGGGGGGTGGGTGGAGGAAGGGCTTTGTAAGATGAGAGGCTGACTAATTGGCTCAGGACCTGTAATTGGGAGGCTCTAATTGGAGTGGACTCCATGATGCCAGGTGCACGTGTTGGGGGTGGGGTAGCGGTTTGGCCTTGCGGCTGGCCCCGGGTCAAGCTCAGACAAACCTCCTCCTCCGCTGCCACCGACGCACCGAGCCCTACAGCAAGCCCAACGGCCATGTCGAGCAAGTTAATGTCAGAGTAAAGCTCCTCAGAGACACACACACACACCGAAAAAAGGTATCTAGGGCACGATGGACTCCTAAGACAGGTTTGTGGAATTCAGAGGTGGGGGGGGGGGGGGGGGGGGGGGGGGGGGGGGGGGGGGGGGACGCGGGGGGGGGGGGAGGGGACTATTGCTTCAGGTAAGAGCGCTCCTGCTCTGAAACACAGCCTAATGAGTTCTCAGAATTTACATGAAGACCAAAGGAAGTTTTCATCAAGAAATGGAAAATGACAGGAGGAGGAAGTAGGCACGGATGAGACAGGGGTGGCAACAGCATGCACACGAGAGAGATGGAGAGAGAGAGAGAGGGAGAGAGAGGGAGAGAGAGAGAGAGAGAGAGAGAGAGAGGGAGGGAGAGAGAGGGAGGGAGGGAGAGAATGAGTCAAAAGAAAGAGAGGAAGCAAGACAAAAAGGGCACACATAGTCCTCTGAGGGTGTTAATAACACCTGCTTGTCCTGGCCTGAAGCGTGTCATTATTGGTAATTAGTGTGTGGGGCTGCAGTGGCGTAGGCAGGGGCGTGTCTGTGCATTCCCGGGCAGGGAAGGTATGTGTAGAGCGCCGCTGTCACCTGCCACCCCTTACCTGCCCCCAATCAACCCACCCCCCCCCCCCCCCCAACACCGCCGCAGGTTACCCAGCAACCACCACACCAAACCCTACACAACTCAAAACCACAGCGCAGCCAGCTGCTAAACCTCAGAGCATAAGACAATGGCCTGCTAGTGCGTGCAAAGCATTGCAAATGACAGGTCGTCAATGGCAACTTAGCAGTGATGAGGGGAAAAGACAGATGATGGTGAGTGCGCGGCGGAACAGTGCCAGCGGTCCCGCGGGGAAGCATCGGGTCAACAAACACGCCCTGTTACAAAGAGAGAGAGAGAGAGAGAGAGTCCGGGTCCCCCATGTGACTCGAGGAGATCCCTGCTCTGAGCTAGAAGCCGTGGCCTTCAAAATCCTGCTTGAAAGATGACTAGAGCTTCTACTTCAAACAGCAGATGCATCTAAACCCCCAACTCACACTCCACCCCCCCTCTCTACTTCACTAGGAGAGTAAGACATCATTATCATCTTCGTCATCAACATCATCAACATCATCAACAACAACAACAACAACTGGAGCAGGTAAAAAGTGATGGAAAGCAAATCTGCATGGAAGAGGAGGATTGTGGTAAGCCAGAGCCAAAGTGACTGTTGGCAGGTGAAGCAGCTTAGATCTCCTCTGGCTCAGATCGTTCAACTGAGCCTTCCTTATTCAAACATTTTAAGCATCTCTTTCTCTTTCCGAAGCCTTGGGAAGCTTCCACTTAAGAGAGGAAAAAATAAAAACAAACTGTGACAGGTAATGGGGAGAGATGGAGAGAGAAAAGATATATGAAGCAAGAGCTGCCTCTCTCTGCTGTGTGTGTTTACGTTTTCTCTTGCTTGATCAGACACACATAAGTGACATCTGAGAGAGAGGGAGTGAGAGAGAGAGAGAGAGGGTGGGAACAGAACACAGGAAATCCTAAAGCCCTATCAGTCAGTCTGTCAAGCAGCTGGGTAAGGGGTGGCGGAGTTCACTAACAAGCAAAGAGCAAAGCTGCGCTGCTGGAAAAGCCCCACACTACAGAGCAACAACCACCCTGCCACTCTTCCTCCACCCTGCGTACACCCCGCCCTGTCCCTCCACAGAGAGGCTGAGACAGTGGTGACTATGATCACGCCCCCGTCCCGCCCCATCCCACCCCACCCCATCCTACTCTCAACCCACATGTCTTGTGAGACACATTATATGCCACCATCCAGTATTATAAATCCATTTCTCAGCAGACCCCAGTGCCACGCCGCGGTACTCAAGTGAGGATCAGGGACCGTATTGATTTTGCCTACATTTTGGTGTAATTTTGGAGAAGATGAATTAGCATTTCTCCTTCCTCCCTCCCCGCCGTGGACATGATGAACAACGCCGGGTCATCCGAGAGGTCTTCAGGCCAGGCCACGGAGTTACCAGAATGCAACGACGCTCCCGTGGCCCCGGGATGCCCTCTCTGCCTCCACGGACTCTAAATTACGAGCAGAGCAGCGTGAGGTGTCTGGGGGAGAGGTACATTATCCGTTGGCCTGTGCTCCGCGGTCCATCAGGTCAGCGCTAACCCCCCCCCTCCACCCAACCCTTTCATCTGGGATGGGGTCAAAGCCACATAAGTCTTCCGCTAAGGTGAGGGTCAGTGTGCCGCTCCGCCTGGCAGGGTCACCCAGAGGTCTCCAGCCACTGAGGTTCATGGCAATTCAATAAGGCAATCAATTTGGGGTTGCTGGACCCTGGTCAATAATATACTCCCGAGCCACAGGGGGTCAGCACCTGCTCTCTGGCCTCTCCTTGGAGCCTGCGCCCCAGCCCAGCTAAGGTGTGCTCCGTATCGCTTTCTCTGCTGTGGGGTGGGGGGGGGTGAGGGCGAGGTTAGGGAAGGCCAGAGGGGGTGAAATCAAACCCCTGGTCCCTCCCGGACAGAGTGCAGTAAAACACGACAGAGCTGCTGTCGTGTGTGTGTGTGTGTGTGTGTGTGTGTGTGTGTGTGTGTGTCACTGCGTTATGGATGGCTGAATCTTTCCTTCATTAGCGTAATGCGGGGAGACAAAGTCATTGCAGCTGCCAGTGCCTGCCAGCACTGTCACAATCTTGCTCCTCGCCCCCCCCCCCCCCCCCCTCCTTTTAGATCAGCCCATCCACAGTTCTTGTTTCCTAACGCTACAACCGATGCCTATCTGCTGTACTCCGTCGCTGGCGCTGTGCCATGCACCAGGGGCCTGTTCTTTCCTGGCACACTGGTGCTTAGGAGGGCACGCTGCCTTTAAAATGTCATTTTGCACGGTCTGGCCTCTGAAAGGCCCAGACATCCGACACTGTCACCCAACACCATCCATCCTCTGCTAAGAGGAAATGCAGAGCTTGGGGGTTTTATCTGTTGTAGTTATTACAGTGTCTTTCTTCCTGCCCCATATGCCCAAAACAGGACACATTCCTCATGCCAAAAAAAAAGAGCTGATCCATAGTGGAAGCACTGGTTACTTTCCTCCTCCTCCTCCTCCTCCTCCTCCTCCTCCTCTTTTATTCCATTCTCTTTCGTTGCCCTCCCTCCCACCCTTGCTCGTTCTCCCCATGAATGGAGGCAGACAGCATCCTCAGCGGCTGCCAGGATGAGGCAGCAGTTAATTCTTGGCTGGCCTCCCTCCTTGCTTAAAGGCAGGTATAGGGTTTCTAACAGCTCTGGCTGGCTGGATACAATAGAGACCTCAGAGAGTAGGCTGAGCTCCAAACAGGTGAACCTACCTACTCGTTTCCTCCACCTGCACACCACCTCCCTCCCCACTCCCCTCAGGCAAGGTTAATCCCATCCCCCTAAACCCAAACCCTCAGTCTCAATCTCTTTTGTGTACTGTGTTGAACACTTCCATGTCACATACTTCCTTCTCATGTATCAAGTGCTAAAGATGTCAACTAAATATCGGACATGATAGTAGTAATGATACTATGCAGTGCAACAAGTAGTGGAAATAAATGTATATTTACCATCTGATGCATCCATTGAAAGAGACTGAGGCTCGAGTCCCTTTTAATTGTGTTCACTATTTCCTGTTAGCGTGATAAATGAAGGTTTTCTGCTGCTAAACTTACTTGTGTACAAAGACTCAAGGCTGTACTCAGAATCCCCCGCCCATCCATCCATCCGCACTACACACACACACACACACACACACACACACACACACTCGCACACACATACATACACACACACAGGCAGACACTAACCTCCCTTCCCCCGGCTACTTGGACTGCAACACGAGGCATCATTAGCCAGAGTAATCAGCATGCTGTTTGCATACATCTGCCTTATTTTATTGATCCCCCTTCATTCATTAAGATTCAGGGTCTATAATTAACAGCCTGCACCCCCCACCCCCACCCCACCCCCACTCCACTCCTCTCCTCCTCCCAGGCCCCCCCACTCTTGGGAGAGCTAATTCCACTGCACACTAAGGGGATTTGGGCAGAGGGCACAAGTGGGCTTGTCACGGTGGGCACAGGGCCAGTGCCAGCCCCGCGCCCCCCGACCCCGCCTCTGGCTGTCGACAGCCTGAGCCAGCTCCTCTAACAAGGAGAGGCCTTTCCCTCGCCGCGTTAACTAAAAGGACAATTATCTGGAGAACAATGATGCTTTTCACAAGGGCTGTGTTGTCATTAATGCCGAGGATCTGGTTACAGCAGCCGGCTTAGGCTAATTAAGGAATGCTATCTGTGGACTCTCATTGCTTCTTAATTAAGTAGGATTCATTTCAAAAATGGGGACGAGCGGAGTCACTTATGGAGGGGCGGTTGGGGGGTGATGAGGGGAAGGGTTCTGTTTTTTTTTTTTTTTCAACATGCACCCCCAAAGCCTCTTCAAGCACTGTGATGTCTCTCTGCCTGCCCACGTTTGCAGCTCCACAAACTGACAGAGTAGAAATGGTGGAGTGCAGAGTCTAGGTTCTGGGAGCGTCTTGGGAGAGTTTGGGGAGGCCGAGCGCCATGCCACCGCCGCGGTGTGATGGACGCATTTGGAAACTAACCGACTGAAACAACTCAAACGTTTCATTATCTCTGCATGCCTGTCACTTAAGTATGAGGAAGGCCCAGCGTGAGCACAGAGAGAGAGAGAGAGAGAGAGAGAGAGAGAGAGAGAGAGAGAGAGAGAGACAGAGACAGAGAGAGAGAGAGGAGAGAGGAGAGAGAGGGGAGAGAGCGCCCTGCCACCCGGCTCTAACCAGCCTTCACCAGACGGAAACTGGATACCTGACTCATCTGCTGTCTCACTGGGAGCGTGCATGCGTGCAAGTGTGTGAGTTTATGTCTGTGTCTCTCTGTCAGTGTCTATGTGTGTGTGTGTGTGTGTGTGTGTGTGTGTGTGTTAGGGCCCTCTCCCCTGCCTGTCTCTAGCACAGGGCACACAAGCATCTCCGCCATCTCTAACACACTGTTATTAGGGCTGATTAGGGGGAACTCACATTTCCCAACAGAGGAGCCCAGAGGAGCCCAGGTCCCACTACAGAGGCCTCTCAGTCAGCAGCCACTGAGTGACACAAAGACAGCCCAGGAATGCCAGGGGTGGAGGAGGGGGGGCTTACAGAGGAAAGACAGAAATGGAGGGAGAGAGAGAGAGAGAGAGAGAGAGAGAGAGAGAGAGAGAGAGAGAGAGAGAGAGAGATAGAGGCAAATTAAGCCAATACCCTCTATTATTACAAATTGAAAATAGAGCCATCAAATTCCTGCAACATTTAAAAACAACTGACCCCACCTCTTCTCGCTTCTTAAGAAGTACTTAAGAACCCAGAAGTGAACATTGAAGAGATTCCCCTTAGTCGGCTTTTCCTAAGGCTCCAGCAAGAAACTGAGCAAGAATCAGCCTCAGGACACAGAAATTATGAGAGTTTGGCCAAACCAAATAATCAATTCACAGAAAGAAAAGTATCTGATTCATGGGAATAAAAGAACACAAATTAGCCAAATATTTGCCAAAATGGCAAAAAACCTAAACTTAGAAAAACAATGACCAGGTACAGGCTCAGCGATCACAGTCTGGTAGTAGATACGGGCAGACACAGGCAGACCTGTACAGACTGTCTTGGTACTGTGTCAAGAAAGAAATAGAATCAGAGCCACACTTCTTCACCAGCTATCCAAATTACAAAGAAATGTGATCAATTGAAGATGCAATAATTATTAGGAGAAGAGGAAGACAGAGGAAGCCTCGTACAGTATGTAAGTGTACTTATGTGAACTGCTACAGGAACTTGTACTTGAGTGTAACAGTATATGTTCTAGTTTTCTCTTCTGTTTCCCCTTTTGGTCGTATTCTGCTGTTCCTGAAATTATACAATGTATAATCTGACATGCCAATAAAGCACATTTGAATTTGAATTTGAAATTGAGAGAGAGAGAGAGAGAGAGAGAGAGAAAGAGAGAGAGAGTGTGTGTGTGTGAGAGAGAAAGTTTACTATGAGAGATCCAGGGGGATTCTTTCTCTTGCCCCGAGCACTTTCTGAAGAGGGGATGACCCCTTCCCAAAGGTTAAGATGACACAGAGACACACAGGCCCCTGTTCAAAGGCCCTCACACATCCTTTCAGAAGAGAAAGCACTTCTCCCCTCTCTATCTCTCCCTCTCTCACTAACCCTCAGGGCACCCTGAGTCAAACACTGCCTAAGAAAGAAAGACATATGGAAAAGAATCAGTGTTGGACATGACGGACAGCCGGGAGTGCCAAAGCTGGGCTCTGGAGAGAGAAACAAGGGGGCGGACTCTTTGGCAGTCATGTGCTTACTGCATCCACCAAGTATGTGACGGTTCATAAAGAGGTGAGCACAATTAAACACGTACATGCATGCACATACACACACACACACACACACACACACACACACACACACACACACACACACACACACACACACACACACACACACACACACAGGGATCCTGTTTGGCAAGTATGTGTCTATACTTGCTACACATTGTGCAGTGGGTTCGGGCTGCTAATTGAGATGAAAAAAGTAAACAGACAGGGTGTTAGGCCAGCTCTGTATATTTTCAGAGATGGGGGCGGATCAGTCATCTGGGACTCTATACACACACACAAGCTCCAGATCGAGTTCCAGGAGGGTCCCAGCCAGATCTCCCTCAACTCACTGCTGAGAGGCAACAGGTGGAAGGAGAACACAACCAGTATTGCTGAACCCTGGAAAATAAAAGGCAGAAGAATGCACAATGGCTCTATGTGTAAAAGTCATTTAGATCGAGAAATATGCATCACTACAGTGTATGCACTCGTTTTATCGTCAGTGGGAAAAAAAAACTCGCTAGTGTAAACCACTGTGTGGGAAATTGCATTTACATAAAATAAAACGATATCTACAACACAACACAGTAATACAAATTCAATATGCATTCCAAATACCCGTTTTTCGGGCCACAATCACATATGATTAATTCAGGACTGCAAGGCTGCCCACCTCCCATGGTTCTGCAGGGGTGGCCTCCCCCATCCCGATCCCCACCCTCCACCCCCACCCCCCACCCTGTGACCGGGGTCAGGGTGACCCGCGCTCCTCCTCCACTCTTATCAACTCGTGCTGGTTCCCCATGCTTTTAGCCTCTCCACAAGAAAAATGTTGTGTTTTAAGTAATCCTTGTTTGTACTGGCCATAATTGATTGGGTAATCCAGGTTTAACATGCACTAAAGCCAGTGCTTAAGAATCTATTAAGAGAGCTAACAGCTTAGAGAGAGAGAGATCTCTCTCTTTCTCTCCCTCCCTTCAGGTTGGCTTGATTAGGATGAATCCCATAAACGAAGACAGCTATTCAGTACAGATCCATTACAGATCCACAACAGCAGATCCCCAACAGCAGATCCCCAGCTACAGGACGCCAAAGTCCCCTCCAAAACCATGGGCTCATTCACAAACATGGTTTGTTTGCCTGTGCGGTTAGCCTCCTTTTAAATAGAGACTCAGACAATATCAGGCAAATGCCCTCGAGCGTCCGCACCCAAGTCCCTCGGTAGGAGGCCTTGGCATGGCTCCTCACGCCTGGTGGCACTGCCGCAGGGCCCGGTGGTGTTGGCACTGGCACTGGCACAGAGACTAGAGCTGGAGCCGGAGATGGCACTCCCTAGCCTAGGCGCCAGCAGTCTCTGCAGACTGCAGCCACGCCAAAAAGTCCCTGCCGTCAACTCGACGTGACACACGCCACACCGCCCACTCGTCAATGCCACGGCCCTGTCATAATCAACATAAATCTCCTAGCATCAGCACTCTCACACTGAGGAGAGAGAAAGAGAGAGGGGGGGAGGGGGGAGAGAGGGATGGATAAAGAGTGCAAGGGAAGGGGAGGTATAATATGGTGCTAGATATGAAACTACAGAGGCAAAGGAAGGGGGAGAAAAAAGACAAGACAAACAAAATAAAACAAGAGGAGAGTATGAGAGATTTAAAGAGAGGTAAAGCACAGGGTGGGCATGAGGAGTGAGCCACTGAACAAGAGAGTGAAGGAGAAAGAGAGAGAGAGAGAAAGAGAGAGAGAGAGAGAGAGAGAGAGAGAGTGAAGGAGAAAGAGAGAGAGAGAGAGAAAGAGAGAGAGAGAGAGAAAGAGAGAGAGGGAAGCACTGGCTGAAGCTCAGTCTACCAGCCCGGCCCAGAACGCAGAGCAAATCAGAGCAGAGCAGCCTAAGCTAACCAGAGACAACGTTTCAGCAGCAGAGACACACACCCTCACTCCACTGTCAGACCCACCCCACACACACACACCGATGGGAGGGGGTCAGAGAGAGAGAGAGACAGAGGGAGAGAGAGCATAATCCCCCAAAAGACCTCTGCCCTAATGGGGCCCACTACTGTAATTACAAGGCACAGATTTCGGATCAGGCACTTAAGTAGCCAGCTAAAAGTGCCCAGAAAACAAAAAGCTCTGTAATTATCGTCTGCCTCCCTCTCTCCCTCTCTCTGACCCCCCCACCCTATCCTACCCTCCTTTGCGCCGCGTTGGGTTACCTGTCATGCTGCCGTTTTGTCAGGACCCCGTTGTTCCCCTGGACTCTGCCTAATCCGTGGCTGGAAGCCGGCCTGGCAAAGTGCCGGCCGCCGCGAGATGCACATTTCAGCTGGCGGGGGCCGAGTGACGACACGCCACACAAAGATAGCAGAAACCTGAGTCCTCTCTCTCTCCCTCTCTTTCTCTCGGCCCCTACTCGCACATGAATGCATTTTTTTTTACAAGAGGGAGGGAGGCAGCAAGGGAGGAGAGGTGGAGGAGGGGGGTAGGGGCGAGAGGGTGGGGTGTTCATTTTGCTCGACACAAAAGGTCCATTGTGCTGTGAAACTTTATATACATATTAGAAATGTGAAACCCAGTGCCTCTGCGAGCTGGATTCTTGTAACTGTGAACAAGATAACATTACCTACCATTCTTTCCCCCTTTTTCTCATTCCACTCGAAGAAAAAAAGAGAGAGGGAGAGAGATAGGGAAAGACACAGAGAAAGAGAGGGAGAGAGGAAAAGAAAGCCTTCAATCCTGTTTCTCTACAAGTCTCTTATTCCACATGATGGATTCTTCTGAGTTTTTTCTGTTTCACCTGTTTTTTCCTCCAACAGGGTCATCTAATATATCTGATAGGAGGGACCAGCCCTGGAGTGCTTCTGCTTGTTGTTAGGTAACACACCTCTCTCTCCCCGGCTCAGTTTGGGCTCTGAGGATGTGCTGCGTCTTCTCAAATACCTCCACCCCCCCACCCCCCACCCACCCTGATTTCTTCAGCGTCTCCAGTTCCGTTCCACCTCTCAGGTGCTTCTCCCTTTGGACTTCTGCCGTTCCTCCGCGTGGGGCAGGAATGCCACTATTCCTCCTTCTCTCTCCCACCCTCCCTCCGTCTCTCACTCCTTCCTTCCAGGTCAACAGCATGCACGCCTCCACATCACGGTGAGGCAAACGAGTCCATGTCTATCCTCACTCTTCAGACACGCTGAAAGCTCAGCCCCACATTAACCTGTAAACACTGCACCCCCCCCAGACCCTCCACTACCCTTCACTGCCCTCCCCAGCTTCGATGGGTGGAAGGTGGGGATTTATGTGGTTAAGGGAAGGGAGACACTTGTTTTTTTCCCTCCCTCTCCCCCTTTCTTTCTCTCACTTTCTGGCACAAGTCCATTCTTGTCAAAACAGATGTAGAGCCCCTTATCTCCTCCTTCAACAGGGAAGTTAAATAACCACGTCTGCAGAGCAAATAATCAAATACGATCTCAGGCCCTCACTAAACATCCAAAGGGAGAATGGTGGTTATGGGGTGGACAGGGTATGTGAAGGAGCTGTCTGTGTTTGAGGGGGAGGGAGAGGGGGCAGCATGTGTATCTGTGTGTGTGTGTGTGTGTGTATCTGTGTGTGTTTATATGTGTACGTGTGTGACATAAAGACATGTATAAAGGGTGGCAGGAGGAGAAGGGGGAGAGGGAGGGACCTGCAGAGGGCTGGGAGAATGGCAGGAGACGCCGTGGCATTGACATCACTGACAGGCCTGTAATTAACCTGCAGCACTCAGAGAGAGCTGGCACAGGCCGTCCAAAGGGGGTGGTGGCTGTTGATGGAGGGTGAGGTGGGGTGGGGGTGGGGATGCTGGTATTGGTGGTGGTGGGTGTGGTGGTGGTGGTGGTGGTGAGGCTTAATGACAGCCTCCTCCCAGCAGCCGTGGAAAAGGCACACAAACAGCCCGTATGGTGGCTAATTACTAGTGCTCCAGGAGGTTGCAAACAAATAAGGCTGGGGAATAACAAAGTGCCCTCGGCCCGCTTCTCGCACTCCCACGCATATGCTTGTGTGCGCCAGATAAGGACAATGCACAGGTAAAGCATTGGCGTCGGGCATCTATCCAAACTTAAGGGCCCAGTTTAAACAAGAAGGTAGGGCCTACTTTTGGTGGTGTCCCCTTTCTGCTGGGTTAATACTATGGCCCCCCCCACACCCAACCCCACCCCAACTCCATCCATCCCACCCCAAAAGGTACTCTCTATCCCTCTCTCTCTCTCTCTCTTTCTAAACACACAAAGGAGTGCTCTGTTCCCATCCTCTCCAGGATTAGCACACATGTGCCCGTAGCTCGGTAGCCCACATTAATTCAGTGTGTAAGCTTCACACTTTCATAATGCTCTACACTGCCTCTAATTTGGGAGCAAAATGAATTCATTATGCCGCTACACCTCCACTAACCCCGTGATGCCTCGCTGTCTCCTCTCCTTTCATTCCATTCCTTGAAGAAAGGAGGACAGAGAGGGCATTCTCCCTCAGCTACCCTAAAGGAAGGTGAGGAGTCCAACTCACACACACACACACACACACACACACACACACACACACACTCTCTCACACACAATCACACACACACACACTCTTACACACACACAGACACTACCTTACAAGACCACACCACACACACAGATAGTGGTGAATACATGCTGATGAGCCTGTGTATTGACGTGTATAAAATGTTTACTTTTGGAGCTGATGATGTTTTGTCTGTCCACAGTTGTTTTCCCTGCCCTGGCATTTCAGTGAGGTGGAGTTAAAAGCCCAGAGCTCCCCTGAACTGGCCTCACTCTAAGCCCATTGTGTTTCCAGATCACATCCAGTAAACCGCCATGTATGACTTATGAGGCCCCTGTTCCATTACCGTTTCGATGGCATTGATTGTGAGTGATAATGCACGTTAAAATAAGGAGACTGACGTACACATAAAGCTCGGTACCTAAATGGGAGCTAAAAGGGCTCACCTACAAGACTGTTTGACCCCAAGGGGTTTCCCATAGGGTGTGAAGAGGTGTCAGGAGCTGAGGAATTCTGACTCTGTAAGTCCTTTGTGCAAGCAAGGCCATTTATTATGTGAAGAGGCAACTGGAGACAGGCAAGTGCAGACGTGGGAGAGAGAGCTTCTCTTTAACACTATCCAGAAATATCAGCATGTGACCATATGATTCAGCTGTGATTCAGAGGTGAACGTCTGGAGCTGAACTCAATGTCCCATGGCCTCCAAAGTTTTTCCGTGTATGTGTGTCAGTGGGTTGGTCTGTCTGGGTGGGTGTGTGTGTGCACATATGTGAGTGTGTATGTGTGTGTACATATATGTGTGTGTGTGTGTGTGTGTGTGTGTGTGTGTGTGTGTGTGTGTGTGTGTGTGTGTGTGTGTGTGTGTGTGTGTATGTGTCCCTCTTCCTTCCATGTACAACTTCCTGTTTGGTTTGGGCCCTCCAGCTGAAAACATATCTTTCTTAAAAAAAAAAAAAGGAAAAATCTGGTTCAGCTGAAAAACAATACCCTCATCTCAACCGAACAGCCAAGTGTGGGTAAGCTACAAGGGCACCATTATGATAATTGCAGAGCGCACAGAGATGTTCAAGATGGCCGCATGAGAGGGGAGAGAGGAGCAAGGCCTGGTCTCCTAGTCTCACGGACACTCGGGGCTCACTAGCGTGGGACAATTACACCCATGACAGAAGACCTGGGCCCCCGTGTGTGAAGAAACCTGTCTTTGTCAGTCTCTGTCCTCTCCCTCTCTCTTTCTTTCTTTCCCTCCCTCTCTCTCCCTCTCTGTCTCTCTCTTTCTCTCTCTCTGGACTTGGCCTGAGTCAGTACATGCATGCATAGCCACAGGAGGAAAGAGGGCTTTAAGTATATTTTAATAGCCACATTATAACCAGACCCCCCCAAACCCCAACCCAGGCTGCTTCGCGCTGCGTTTGAAGTTGGTAACAGCTGTAGTGTTCCAGCCCTTGTTTAAAGGTCAGGCCACTGAACTGCCTTCACTTAAAAGGGATAAAAGATAGGGGGTGGAGAGAGAGAGAGAGAGAGAAAGAGAGAGCTACAGAGAGAAAAAGAGAGGGAGAGAGAGAGAGAGAAGAGGAGGGAAGTAGGAGGAAATTTTGCATGAAGTAACAGGACAAAATGAAGAATAAAAAATAGTGACCGAGTTTTAAAGAAAGGAGAGAGAGAGAGGTAAAGAGAGAGAAGGCAAGCGTGGGGAGGGATTAGACGAGGGGTTAAAAGTTTGTTGAGTTGCGTCTGGCTCCCTGCCTACTCCCCTGTTTATTGCCCTGGGCTCTGGGTTCCGCTGCCAACGGTAACCGCACCTGAAGCTCTCCAAAGCACTCTCACTGAGACGACAGGGGAGGCAGAGCAAGCCAACCAGGTCCAGAGGCGACGTGAGTGAGTCTGTGTGTGTGTGTGTGTATGTTTCTAAGTGTGTGTGCTTACCAATGCCAGAGCATGAGTTCAACTCCCTCATTAATCCTCTTGCCCCCCACTTCCCTTCCCCTTGCCCAACGCCCCCATCACACACACACACACACACACACACACACACACACACACACACACACACACAAACACACACACACACACAAACACACACACACACACACACACCACCCCCATCCATTTCTCCGCTCTGTCACTCTGGAAGACCGCCCGGTTGCACAGGACTGCTCTCACTCCTCTAAATCCCTCTGAATCTTAGAGGGCAGGGCTGGACAGCCTCGAACAACTGACTCCACATTTTCCACACCTCAAACAGCCCTGCACACACACACACACACACAGACAAACACACACACACAGACAGACAGACAGACAGACAGACAGAACCTCACAGAGAAACGCTAATGGCAATGTTTCTGAACTGAGTGGTTGTATTGGGAAGCGGCAGGGACTCTTTGGAGCTCCCAGATGGACTGTGCCCTGACGCACATGTGGGAATGCCACAGCCATGCCACCCACTGCCAGGCCCCGGATACAAACCCCTCTCTGTTCCAGCCTAGCCTTTTCGCACTGGAAAGCCCCTAGAAAACCTGCCTCCTCATCTCCACGCTCTCTCTCTCTCTCTCTCTCTCACACACACACACACACACACACAAGCATACACACTCACAAACACACATCTGAAGTGAGTGAGAGTATGAAAGCTCACATCTAAGAGTAAGGAGTAAGGGGTGGGGGGTGGTTGTGTTAAATCTCTGCCCAAGGCAATGCTTGAAGACAGAAAACTGCCCTGAAGCTAATTAGCGTTCAACCACACCAGCTTGCGCCCTCACAGGCCCCTACTCCCTCTGTGTGGCCCCTGAACCTGGCATGGCATGGCATGGCATGGCATGATGGCGGGAGGAGGGGAGGGGAGGGGGAGGGGGAGGTAGATGGGTTCACGGGCACATCAAAAATGATTAGGAGCTTGTCAGCCGGATTAGGACAGAGGAGTCTCTGGGACTTCCTCGTCTGGGGCGAGCATATGTCGAAAAAAAACGAGAGAGAGAGAGAGCACTCGGAGCCAGAACCCTGGCCCTTCCTTCTCAAACCTCGCAACAGTATCCGAGTTCACTTTGGACCTGGCCCGCGGGCCTCTCGTTGGCTTGTGGAAGTAATACCAGATTACAGAGCAACTGTTGTCAAATGTTTATATAATGTGTTTTTCCTCAGCGCTTTTTTCCCCACCGCGCTCCTCTCTCTTTGTTTGGACAGCTGTCCTTTAACAACGGGGCGTCGGGAGATGCTGCTCTAGCATGACACCTCCCTCTTTTTTTTTCCACAGAATTAACGTCTCATTTCATCTTAATAAATATAAAATACATTTCAAATTTGGCAATGAGAGAGAAACTACACCGCACGGGATTGGTGGGAGAGCTGGAGAACAGACAATGTGAGCGGTTGTGTGTGTGCGCGTGTGTGTGTGTGTGTGTGTGTGTGTGTGTGTGAACGCGCTCTTCCCCTTCTTTTCTTCTTATGTGTGCAGTGTCATTTCTTCCTCCCTGATTCTCTGTGCTGTAGAGAAGTGAAGTGTCTCCGGGAAAACTCTGCTTAATCTCTCTCTCCCCCTCAGTTTCTCTCTCTCTCTGATTCTCTTTCTCTGAAAGTGCTACGTGACTTTGGATTAGCGAGACTCAGCTCCCCTCGGTGAGGGACGGCAGGAGTTAACACTTCCACTGTGACTCAGGTGTACAGACGTGTCCTGACAGGCGACTTCAGCTCCGCAGATACCAATGGCCTCGAAAGGGAGGGGGAGGAGGAATTTCACTGAAGCGAGGAGTGGAGGAAAAACAAAGCCGGATGGGAAGAGTGAAAAAGTCAAAGAAAAAGGCCTTTTGTTTGTAAAGTCAAAGTAGATAAGCCTAAATGAAATACCCATCAAAACAGCTATTCACAGAGTTGAAGGAGGGGTGGAGAGACGGCAAGGTGTTTAGGGAAAAGAAGACTGGGTGGCGTGTGTGGACGGAGGAAGGGAGGGAGGGGTAGTATGATAGAGGGGAGCACGAGAAAAGGAAAGAGAGAGGGGGGAGTGGAGGATACAGAGAGACAGAGGGAGGTGAAGGGGCAGGGTGTGGGTACTGGGCTTGTTTGGGGAGAGAGGGGGTGGGGGCTGAGCCTTAGGTCCTGCAGCAGTGCGGGCCCGAGCCTCTTGACAGGAACCGGCCGCGTCTGTGTGCAGAACCCGGCGAGAACCTGGAAGCTCTCCCGGAGTCCAGATGCTCTCTGTCAACACAGAGATTCCAGAGAGGAAACAGGGCTTTACGGCGGCGAGCGCCCCACAAAGCCCACGGCAGGCACAAGACCGGGAGCTCCCGCTCTGTCAACTCGCAAACCTGCATAACACACACCATCACAAATACCCAGGGACACACACATGCACACAGGCCCACACAGACGCTCGCACAGACACTGAATACATATGAGCATACACAAATACTTGTGTGTGTCTCCCCCCCACACACACACACTAAACGGTGCTGGTGCCAAAGACCACAGACACACTCTGCATCCCGAAACACTGGGCAGGACACCTACAATGTAAAACCAGGACCAGATGTGATAGTGTGTGAATTGAAATGTGTGTGTGTGTTTACACTGGGTCCATTGTGTGTGTATAGTCGGCAGGGAGTGTATGAGAGATCACACGGATTTAACTCCAGAGCTCATCCCTACAACTGAATCCGATGCTAACCTGCCTCTATAGAGACCCTCAAAGTACAAAAGCTTTTTAAAATGCAGATCTTCAAATATGTCCGTGCTATCAATATGCAGCTATTAGTTGAGTGCTATGTGGAGGCGGCCATCATGTAGGAGTAAAATAAAAGAAACAGAAAGACAAAGTGAGAGAGAGAGAGAGAGAGAGAGAGAGAGAGAGAGAGAAAGAGAGAGAGAGAGAGAGAGAGAAGGCGTGAGTTTGCCATTTGCCTGACTGGACCCCAAGCCTTCCTTTCCTGCTCTTGTCAGAAGGTAAATAGCTATTGGCTGCTCAATAAGTGACTTCAGTGCATGGAGTGAGGGCCCTTTTCCCTGAGCTCTCCCCAGCCTTGACAAGCATGTATTGACAGAACAGTTACACACTAACCCATTGGGGGAAATCCTCCACATTGTGCCCCAGGCAGCTGATAAATGGAACTCATACGCTACCTGGGAGCTTAAGGGCACCATGCTTGTGTACACACACACACACACACACACACACACACACACACACACACACACACACACCACATACACACACACAGAAACACACACACACACAGGCACACAGACACTTTTACACACACACACACACACACATGGACACAGAAAGAGATGCAGACTCGCAAACACAGGCACATTTCAAGTGACACACACATGGCAGATACAGTTACCCATACATGCACAAATAAAAAACACAAGGGCATGTATGGGTACACATGTATACCAATGAAGGCACATGCCTAACATACGTCAGTCTAAAAGGCATCTCAGTGCGGACTGGGAGCGGGGAGGGGAGGGGTGGGCGGGAGAAGTGCAGAGTTGAAAGGTGAAAAGGTCAAGGTCGCCCAGCCAACCTTCATCATCTCAGCGAGAGTGTTCTCATCAGACTCAGCCTCACAAGCTAATCACTCAGGCCGATTACAGGAGGGGAATTATAGAAGATGCCGCTCCGCTCGATACCCTCGCCCATGATCAAAATATTTTATTAAAAACAGAGCAAAAAAACTCACCACTCAATAGCCAATTAAGGGGCTTGGAAATAGCTCCCTCGCACTCATCTGAGTGTCGGTATTGACACAGACTGGAGAAGAGATGTATGCGTGTGTGTTTATATGTGTGTACAAAATAATCAGTGTGCATAGCTTGTTACGTGGTCATTGACAGTGACATTGCTGTGCCGTGTGTTACATGTCAATTCCTAGTTGCCTAATGTGTGTGTGTGTGCAGGTGAGTTTGTGTGTGTGTTCACTCAGGCAACCCCGTCAGGGAGTCTTTCCACCCCAGAGGGAGAAAAGAGGGGATGTGGGGAAAAGCACGAGGAGGTGTGTGTGTGTGTGTGTGTGTGTGTGTGTGTGTGTGTGTGTGTGTGTGTGTGTGTGCGGGGCACAGTGGAGCAGGGGTGCTGTCGCATGCTTACTCACTCCACTCCGCCTCCAGCCACCCGACCAGCACCTCACACACACACACACACACACACACACACACAGACACACACACACACACAGACACACACACACACACACCTCCCCTCCTTCTTGATGCGGGGCTGATAAATAGCCAGGGGTAGAGCACTTGCTTTCACTTTGTGATATGATGTCAGTAACCTTCATTGATCCACGGGCGGGCAGGCAGGCCTTATCGCTGCGCCTGGCTCTGTGATATACTGTGATCTGGGGGGGGCAGACTGCTTTTTAATACACTGCACTTTGGGTAACGGTGTCACAGGCTAACCCCACTGCCCGGCCACCACCTGAGGCGATATTTTACCCTCTCTCTCTCTTTCTCTGTCACATGCTCTTTCTCTCTCTCTCACACACACACACACACACACATACACACAACCCCATGGAAAATATTTCTTTCTACTCATTATTCCAGTGAAATAGAGCACACCTGGCTCAGTGCTATGCACTCTCCACACATGCAGTGCTATTGCAGTCCCAGTAGGTCACACATCCATCACCTGTGTGTGTGTGTGTATGTGTGTGTGTGTGTGTGTGTGTGTGTGTGTGTGTGTGTGTGTGTGTGTGTGTGTGTGTGTGTGTGTGTGTGTGTGTGTGTGTGTGTGTGTGTGTCTGTGCTGGGAGGGAGTGGCAGAGTCAACAGTGAGCCTGGAACATTTTAGAGCGGTGTTCAAATGTAAGAGAAAGCAAGGGAGATTACAGAGATTTACCTTCACACACCTAATCTATACAGCATTGCACACATGCACATATGTGCATACCCCCCCCCCCCCCCCCCCCCCCAGACACATAGACATTAATACACAGACACACAGAAACTCTGCAGCTCCACCCTATGATTCACACCCAATACAATCCCCCCCCCCCCCATTGTTGGCCTAATCTGTGCCAGTGAGCGAGTGCCAATAGCACCTTTTTCAGCTGGCACACCACCAACAGACTGCCGAGGAAAACGTGCTGAAACTGCTACCACAAAAAAAAAAGCCTCACGAGAGGGACGTGCACTGAAATATATTAAACACTGTTATACTAAATACACACTTACACCAGGAATTCAACTGTGGCCTGTACATCGTCATTAGGAACTGTAATAAAGCGTGTGCTAACACATAGCCAGACACATGCACACGGCAGAGCTACCCCTCTCACACCCCAACTCCCCCGGTGTGCAGTGTGGCGTGGGTTGAGGAGAGCAGAAGATAAAGGAGACTGGACAACGAGCGGCAGCATTATCCCACCTATTGATTTTAGCTGCTGGGTATCAGAGGGGGAAACCGTGGGTTTATCGGGCCAGGATCCCGATGCACTTTTACTAACTAAACGAGTATTTTCAGGGCTTATCAGACAAAGAGCCTATTACTGACACCCTCAGTTGCCCCCCAGAGCTGGAGGAAGAGAGAGTGTAGCCAGCGTTAGCGTTAGCGCGCTCACTCCGCTCAGGCAACAGCTTCCTTATCACCTTCAGGACACCCCCTGAAGTAGCAGGTCACAACGAAGCCTAAAAAACAAAGGGGATTTATCAAAGTAGAGACGTATGGGTGAAGTAAAACGATGACACTGGATGAATGTTCTACTGGTCTTCTGGTCGCTAAGCGCCTGAGCTAAACCTGGGTGTTTTTTTAATACCCCTCGCCATCTTTTTTTTGCGCTCGCGAAGGAAAAAGAGTCGAGATAATGGGAGCGGTATAATCCTTCAGTGGAGGCTCATACATCCTCTAATCATGGAGAAAACTGCACCTTTTAATTACTGTTAGGGGAAGAAAAATAGATCTTTAAAGCTTGGTAGTTAGCCGCGGCTTGGGTAAACCCTTATCTTCCACAGCACCAGGGTGATGCCAGGAGTGGGGCGATGTGTAAGGCCACGCGAGGCCAGAGAGGGATGAATGGCTTTCATCTTTCCACCAAAAGACAACAACACTATTTAACAGTATTTCATTTCAGCATCTACCTATTTCCCCCGAATAAATAATGAAGAGGAGCTGAGACAGGCCAAAATTCCCTCAGCAATTATCGCAAAGAATCTATATTCTAACCAATGCGCAATTATTTTAATAGATACAAAATGCCAAGCAAAATACTGCATGGGAGCGGACAGCGAGGGAGCAAATGACCACAGCAGATGGGACCATGAAGACACGAGAGAGAAGAGAGAGACAGAGAGAGACAGAGAGATGGATTTACATATTTTACCAGAAACAATAACCCAGTGTGAGACAGAGACACAGAGAGAGAGAGAGAGAGAGAGAGAGAGAGAGAGAGAGAGAGAGAGAGAGAGAGAGAGAGAGAGAGAGAGAATTTGGGGCGGAGGTAAGGGAGGTTGCAAAACAAAATAACCAAAAGACTAAAAAAGAAAGCAAGCAAAGTAGGGAAAAATCCTTTGAAGATAATCCACCCAAGTCGATCTCCCACCCCACGCTGGGTAATTCACGATACTCGAGTGATAGTCAGTATCAGGGCAAGAAAGGCATGAGGCAGTGTGAGACAGACAATGATATGGAGGTGAGAAACAGGAGATAGACAGAGTGGAGGGGAAAAGAGGAGGAGGGCCGTGAGAGATGGTCTCTGTCAGCCAGAGAGAGAGAGAGAAGAGAGAGAGAGAGAGAGAGAGAGAGAGAGAGAGAGAGAGAGAGAGAGAGAGAGAGAGAGAGAGAGAGCCATGGGTGGGTGGCTGTGGAGTAGGGAGGGTGGTGTTGCTGGCTGCCCAACCCCAGCCTTGGCACTCGCCAAGGGGGCAGCGCTTCTTCCCCGTCGGGCCTGCCTACCCTATCTTCACACTGGCCCTGTAAATTGCTAAGGCCGGAGATAAATCTTATCTCTGAGACCTGATTAAGTTTTTAATTTACACTCCAATCAATAGCCCAGGTCTATTGGCAATGTGTCTAAAACTCTATTTACCAAAGGATTCCCTGCTATCAATTGATCAAGGACCTAGCAGCCATAAATTATGGTCACATGCATGTGCGTGTGTGTGTGTGTGTGTGTGTGTGTGTGTGTGTGTGGTGTGTTGTGAGACTGTGTGCATGTGCGGGTGTGTCTGTGTGTGCCTGAGGGACTTTTTAGGTGAAAATGAGACGGTGGTGGGGAAGTTTTCGCTCCAGGGCCATGGTCAATACCCCCAACAGAGCTGATCACCTTACACCAGCCCTCCCCCAGGGCCTCTATGAGCTATGACTACATCTGTGACAAAAGACTAGCAGCGGTGTGTGTGTGTGTGTGTGTGTGTGTGTGTGTGTGTGTGTGTGTGTGTGTGTGTGTGTGTGTGTGTGTGTGTGTGTGTGTGTGTGTGTGTGTGTGTGTGTGCAGATAATTGTGTATGTGATTGCATATCCTTGTAGGTTTGTCATTGATTTCTTCAATCTTTCAGCATGCTTGTTTCCTCCATACTCCATAATATTGCCTTTTGTTCACAGACTAGGATAATACTACACTGCCATTTACAGACCAATTGAGTCCCTCTCTCAGTCATTACAATCCTCTCCCTCCTTCTCTCTCTCTCTCTCTCCACTTTACCCCTGTCTTTACAGGGTCACAGTGAGAGACAGAGAGAAGGGAAGAGATTGAGAGAGAGAGAAAGAAAGAGAGAGAGAGACAGAGAGAGAGAGGGAGTGCCTGTGCTAGAGATCTGCCCTTTACCACCCTCCCACTTCCTGCCCTATTCTGCATGAGCGCCATTATCTGTTTACAGTCCTGCTCTTTCCCAACGGAACTGTTAAAGAGGAATCCGTTCCAGTCCCGGCTCCCCTCACTGCGAATTCCTGAACGCAGTTCCTCCACCATGCTCCGTGGCATCCCGCCTGGGAAACAGAGCGGCAGATTGTTCAGGCACCAGTTAGCACCAACCATGACATGCAGGAAACGTCCCAGAGGCTATTTTAGGCCATTCAGATGTTTGTTTAGAACCGAAAGAGAGGTTGGGGTGGGAGAAGAAGAGGGGGAGCGAGAGGGAGGAGAGTTTGTGGTACTAAGAGTGATTATATGTTCAGAACACACACACACACACACACACACACACACACACACACAGAAGAAGACTGCATAGGGGAACTGTGACTGAGAGAAATTCAACACCGAGATGGCCCGGATTGCATTCTTCTCAGTGGGGGAGTGAACCACCTGACCGCCTGAGCTGGGAGTCAGGCATGCCTGGGGGATGCAGTGGGGAGCTGCTTTTAGAGCCCAGGACTGTTGGGCAGAGGGCATCCCATACTACCCTTCCAAGCGTCCAGCCAGCCAGCCAGGGGAGAACACGTTCCGGAACACTCACAAAAGGGGAAGGAGGAGGAGGGCAGAGTGGGTGGCACTATCACCATGGAGAAAGTGTCGTCATGGCGTTTTTTTTTTCTCCCACCATGACCCTTGCTGACTCGGTCGATTCCTTAACGTGAGATCACTTTGGACAGCTGACCTCGATATCAACCGCACAGCGCCGACGAAACAGATCCTTCGTGTGTGTGTGTGTGTGTGTGTGTGTGTGTGTGTGTGTGTGTGTGAGTGTGTGTGTGTGTGTGTGTTCTCCTTTCACTTCCAAACACTGCCACACAGAGAAGGCTCCACTCTGACACTCGCCATTTAGCTAAAACTTCCCCCCTTGCCTGTTTTTAATTCATCAAACATGGCCCATTTGAGGGAATTAGAGGCATTAACTCAGGTAAAGTAAACACGTCTTTCCCCCTCTTTCTCTCCCTCCCTCCTCCAGAGCAAGGGATCTAAATGAGGGAAAACACAAGGCAGGGCTTTATAAGCAGTGCCTGTCCAGCACGTTTATCTTCAAAAACCCACAACCCAGTTTTTCACACTCTCAACTCAAATCTCTTTCTCTCTCACACACACACACATACACTCTCTTTCCTCTCTCTCTCCTAGTGATATCTCTGCTGTGGCACACACCACACAAACAGCAGGACAGTTGCATCCAGGAACTCCTACGTGAAAGAATGTTTTTGTAAATGCCGTATGCAGAAGAGAGAGAGAAAAGAATGCTGAGATGGATGTCTGCTGGGGAATGTTAAGTGCTACTTTGTCATTAAGCGTAAAGTTCTCTGCCAGTGCTTTGCATAAACACAGGACAGCATTACATGTAATTAGAGCAGGGTTATTTCTCTCTGTGTATGAATCAGGCCACTGGCCAAAGGAGTGTCCTTAAGCCACTCAGTCTATCATAAATACACTATTGCAGGGCCCTTAATTGATACTCAGAAATGAGGTCTCAGTCTGTGGAATGACTTGTACAAAAGCGATTCAAATCCTCATAGGTATAGCTACACTGATAGAAAGAGAAAAAAAACTCTTCTGCATTCACCGCAAAGAAATTTCTACCAAGAGGCCATCATTGGTGCAATCATTCCAATTCACAAGGGTAAGCGAAAATGTTTGGATGTCCACAATGAAAAAGTAAAGGGAGAGAGTGGGCCATAAAATCAGAGGTCCACATTAAAGCGCCCAAACGCGGCTGCCTTCCGGTGGCCAATAGACCCATACGCGCCTGCCATCTGAGGCCCACGTCCTGCTTCCGAGCGATAATCGCCACTTTATCTCTGTCCAAACATCACAGAGACGAGGGACACTTCCCAGACCCGCCTGGCCGTCCTGCCCTGTCCAGCAGTCCTGTCTGTGTCCCCCATGACCTATCCCACAAACCTCTCTGTCAGACACCACGACGGGGATTTTTCTTTCCCCCCCTCCCCCTATGGAGGGGCCTTCGCTGCCCCTGCCCGGGGTCTCTCATGTCTCCGTCCCAGATTCGATTGATGCAATTATTTGAGCGAGCGGGCTGAGGAGAGAGTGC
Source organism: Sprattus sprattus (assembly GCF_963457725.1). Classification (NCBI taxonomy): domain Eukaryota; kingdom Metazoa; phylum Chordata; class Actinopteri; order Clupeiformes; family Clupeidae; genus Sprattus; species Sprattus sprattus. The sequence continues at coordinate 18,926,584 of NC_137927.1, forward strand.
AGCATAATGGGAAACTGGGAAATTTTCCACTGTCCTCCTCGTGTTTCTCACAGCGGCTATAATTAGCCAACTTTGTTTCTCACCGGACGGCCCAAATGGTATTTACATGCGCCGGGCCCGCTCTGGCTGCTTGGCGGTCATTCCTCTGAAATCGACTCAGAAAAGCCTCTCTCGGATAGCCTGTGGCGGCGTGTGTCTTGCCAGCCTTCCCGTGTCCTGAAAGGACACCCGTGTGTACATTCTGTGTCCCATACATGAGGGCTGTTATAAATATATAATTTTAGAAACTCATTATAATTAACAAAAATGGCCTCATTTACCTCTTGCTTTTCTCAGTCTTCCCTGGCATACTGGCTTGTTGCACAACAGGAGGGCCTACATAGTTCTGTCAGAGTCTGTGGTCTCCAGTGAGGACTGAGAACATTCCAGAACCGGAGCTGAGCCCTGCACCAGGGTGTAAATGAGCATTAACAGACACTAGCCAGGACACCAGGCCTAACACACACACACACACACACACACACACACACACACACACACACACACACACACACACACACACACACACACACACACACACACACACACACACACACACACACACACACACACACACACACACACACACACACACACACACACCAACACACACTCATGGCTGCCTCTACTACAACCCTGCAGCCTGCAGCCAAGCTGGTGTGGTCACCCAACCGCCTTAGCAATCGGACACATGTAGCACACTGGAGAAATCCTTAGGGTTCTAAAGCGGATGTTCCCCGGGCAGATGAAGAGAACCTACCTTAAGGGCATCTAATAATGGAAAATAAATCAGTGGCAGCAAGAAAAAGGGATTTCTGCTGGGCTGAGGGTACTTAAGGGCATTAATGTTTTTTTCTCCCTGCTTTGTTCCCTTTCCCCTTTCAACTGAGGTTCATTAAGGACCATCTTGATTTGCTGAGGAGGCCTTTGTTTGAAGGCTATTTGTCTATAAACAGGGCCTGGGAGCTGGCAGGAGAGGGGGCTAGTGAAGAGAGTTGCCTCAGGGGTGGGCAGGGCCTGGTTTCAGTTGGCGGAGAAAAAAAAACACACATACACACAGCACCATCTCCCTCCCTCCTTCCCTCCTCTCTCTCTCCCTCTCTCCTAAGCTCTGCCACGATTGTAAACTTTTCTGTTGATATGCAAAGCGGCGCGGATCATTGGAGTCCCCATGGTAACAGCGCCCCTGCTTTGCACAAATGTAATGATTAATCGTGGCTTTGATAACAATGGCCAGAGTGGTTGTTCCGACACAAACGGTCAGGGGGAGAGAGCGCGTGTCAGTGGGGGGGCTGTCCTAGGCCCCGATGGTGTCCACCATGCGGAAGATGCGGACGGAATTGAAGAATTCAGTACGTACAACAGAAATCATAGTTAAACATGGAAATGCGCAGAATTTAACATTTTCGAAAATAATAACAGAAGATAAATACATTCGATAGCGTTATAGGCAACAAAAAAAACTCACGCGAGAGACGTAGGCACATTTAAAGATGTTGTCGGAGACCGCAAGCCAAAGTTCATGAAAAAACTCAGTGAAACTCATTCTCTCAACTTCTAGCATTGGTTGGTTTTACAACTAATGCAGAGTTTGCCACAGTGACGATGTGGAACTGACATAACCCTCTGCAATGTGAACCAAACCGGCCGATCGTTGTGGACTAACACAGGAGACTGAAACTGCCCAGTGGGGCAGAATCTGAATATTCTTAGAATAACCATGAGACTTAGAAGGTACATGTAGACTATCATAACACACGTGACTTACTGACCCAGTACACGCCTTGGAACCGGAAACCAGAAGGTAATCTCACCTTAAATGGGTTTGCATTTTTCTCACTGTATAGAACTCAATTGAAAATGATAGTAAAATAAACTGTAGTAGTCTTTGGGGTTATACCAGCATCGTTACCCTATTGGAATACATCTCCTACACAGATAAAAACAAATGTGAGTAAAGCCTAGGTTCCTAGGCTTTCATTGTACATATAAGATTTTATGAGGAAGAAATTGATCAAAAATGAATTGAGGAAAAATAAAATGGAAAACACGGAATCCTGCACAAAAAAAACAGAAAGGAATCTGGCAAGATAAAAATGGATTTCATAGGATCCTACTATCCATATGCAAACAAGCATGCACATAGACCCCCCAAACATACACACACACTACACACCACACACACACTAGGCTGTCACCGTCTCCCTTGCTGCTGGCCGTCCTCTTTGGGAAAAGTTACACACATACAGGCAGACATTTAGATCATAGGAGAAGAGGAGAATCTGTTTTTGGAGCTCATGAAGGGAGCGGTGCACACACACACACACACACACACACACACACACACACACACACACACAGATGACTCTCTCAGCCTGCTCAGCTGCATTACTTGCATTAAAGCCGCACTGCTTTTCAAATGATTTTAATCAGGAGCAGGGGCCGGCACGTAAACTAATCTGCTTTTCTGTCCATCTCTCCACAGATGCACACACACACACACACACACACACACACACACACACAAAAACACATATCTCCACTCATCCTCCCATCCACTTCA
>NC_137927.1:18931685-18939185 GCF_963457725.1 Sprattus sprattus
TCACCTCTTCTCTTTTCTCTCTCATACTATCTATGCATGGGCATGCGCACACACACATGCGCACACACACACACACACACACACACACACACACACACAGACACACACAGAGGAATGCTTCAAAATGGACATTTATTCAGTGGACACTGGAGAAAACGATGGTGACGCACACAAACACAAAAATTGACTCTGGCCAACACACCACACTGCGACACACAATAGCTGCTTATTCGTGATAACCAAAGAGGCACCACAACTAATTAGTTTTTTTATTTAAACAACGGCAGAAGGATGCCTTGTGCAACTATGTGGCTGAGTTTTTAAAAGCATGCAGCGATGGTAGCCAGCTGAGAGAGAGAAAGGGGAAAGAGAGAGGGCGCGGAATAAAAGCTAACAGCTTATCCAGCTGCTCCTTCTTAATAGAGGTCAAACTTTAACTTCAAACCAACGGGGATCTGGCCAGTGTCAAAAAACGTCCTAGCCCATTTCCTCTCCAGTCCACGAGAAGAACCACTACATTCAAAATGGAGGCACTGTTCTCTCTCACCCTCTCTCTCTTTCTGTGTATGTGTGTGTGTGTGTATGTGTGTGTGTATGTATGTGTGTGTGTGTTGCTTGCATCCCTTGCCCGTATCATAATTCTATCAATGCTAATTACTTACAGCACTGCTGTCATTTCAGTGAGAGATACCTCTCAATCAACAACGCAGCTCATTCTCTGGCCCTGAACCCAGGCAGCTGGCCGTGAGACGGGAGCTCTTGCAGCCCTACACACTCACACACACACAGCAAAACATCCTCCTTACCAAACATCCTCTTTACCAGCGTCTGTGGAGCTACTGTTTTTCCCCTGTCGAACAGTGTTGACATCGTCATCGCAGAAGTTTCATTTTCAGTTATTTTATTCTTACCTGAGCTCTTCCAGTAAAACTAACCTTATTCGCTTATAACGCTGAAACACACAGGAAATATACGGCTGAAAGAAATAAAACTCTGTGAGGAGGGGCCGAAAAAGAGGCATTCATTCATGGAACAGCGTTGCTTTGTGGCTGTTTGTTTTCATGCAGTGTAATTATTGTGGCAATTAGGTTGTTTGCAGTAGGGAGGAGAACCAGAAGTAGGCCCAACACATCCTGGGGCTAGAGTAGACACTGACCCTGCCGGTGTGCATGCCCCCCCTGCTGTCCCAGTGCCTGAGAGTCCCTGGTGGAGAGCTGGAGCAGGGAGAGCGGAGCTGTGGGTGGAGAAGAGGAACTGAGGTGTCTGCCACTTGAGCGAGGCCCCCATCTTGTCCCCCTCCTTTGACTTACTGTCTGTGGCGCCACAAGTGAATTTATCCCCCTCTGCTCCTTCATAAATTTGCATGCTATTAAAAACCTGACCTGAATGCATTTTTAACAGCCGGAGTAATTAGTAGAGCATTCTTTCTGTGTGTGTGAGAGAGGGAGACTCCATTCTGCCTTGACCACGGGTATAGGGTAACGCCACAGAATACCGCCTCAGACACAGATGAGAGCTGAAGTAAACAAGTGCCTGGGTTCTCCCTTTTTACCATGCAACATTAACACACACACACACACACACACACACACACACACACACACACTCTGAGGAGAAGGGAGAAGAGACGTGCTGACAGGCCCGACACCTCCATACAGAGGGGGAGTGTCAATGAGGGGGTAATAAGGAAAGACAATGAGTAAATAGGCTGGGAAAGTCCATCCCCGCATGTCAGAACTCCCCAGCGAGCGCTGCGCTGGCACGCACACAAAGGCACTGCGCCACAATTAGCCGGCCAATTGGTTGTTTAGCATTTGCATATAAATGCTTGCACTGGCAAGCACTAAACACACTTACACAAGCCAGGCCCAAAACAGGCGGCCACCACACCTCGCTCTACTTAGAGGGGTGGAGGGGGGGTTCCCAGGGGCCTTGTTCGGAGGAGAGAAGAGAGTCAGCCCCCCCCCAGCCCCCTCCCCCCTTTACTTTCTCATCTCTCTCGGCCTCTTGCCCACGACAAGTGCCACAGGCTGGCACCCATCTGTGGCGCGCTCGTCGCAGCACAGCAGCATGTTGTGGGCTGCTCTCCAGTTCCTGTTTCTAGGGAGATTGTGAAAGGCAGCAGGCTTGCTTCCTGTTGCGGAGAGCCCTCACAGCTTGGGTCACACGCGGGCTGGCTTTAGACACAGGCCAGAGTGCTAAGGCAAAAAAAAAAGACAAGAAAAGGAGGGGGGAGGATGGCACAAACGTCACACACACACACACGCATGTACACACACACACACACACACACAAACACTCACAAACACACACATAACTTGTCCTAAGAAAGCCTGTGTATAGTGAGGTTTGTGTGGGTGGTTCGTTGCTTTGGCTGTTGGAGAGGGAGAGGAGATAGAGGGTAGAGGCCCAGCCGGCTTTGTTTACAGATAAGAATATGCACAGCCAGCTGCTCCAGTGCTGACCCTGGAATTTAGGAAATACAGCTACTACAACTACTACCAGCACATACAAACACACACACACACACACACACACACACACACACACACACACACACACACACACACACACACACACACACACACACACACACACACACACACACACACACACACACACACACACACACACACACACACACACACACACACACACACAGACATTCCCTGGCCTTGGGACATGACTTATTGTTCCCTCTGTACAGCATGTTTGTGCAGGACTCAGATCACCCTCTCTTTGGCCTTTTTCTCGGTTCTTTCTGTGTTCTTTCTTCTGCCTCTCTTTCGTTTCCTCTTCAGCCCAAACTGCTGTTATGACAGAGGCAATTAATAAAAACTGAGGAACGGAAGGAAGTGATGAAACAAGTGTCTGTGCCCCTTCCCTTCAGAACCCCCAACCCCCCCCCCACACACACACACATACACTCCCCTCGCTCAGTGTAAACAGCCTGTGTCACCTACAGGCAATGAGTGCAGGGTGCTGGACAAGAAGCAGACCCAAATGTTCTCTCTCTCTCTCTTCCTCTCTCTCTCTCTGGTCCTGTCTGTTCATCTCTCCTGGCCTTCTCTGGCCCCGCCATCCATTTAAGCAGAGATGTCATATCAGCTGAACGGCCCCAAGGCCTCGAGTCAAACTCTGACCCTCAGACTTCCTCTCCCCTGAGTTGAGCTGGGCTGAGCTGCCATCTCTGGGTGAACAGGAAGGCCTAGCTGGGAACACCTGGAAACCTAAAAATATGCACAGTAAAATAAAACACCCTTGGTCCCTTAAAATAACTTGAGCTGTCCATGACATTTCCCACCAATCTCCCCTAGCTCCATCTTTTTCTCTTTCACTAGAGCTGCAAAGTCCTCTGGAGGTGTGACTCTGTGTGCATTCAGCTGGGGTTTAGGTGTATGGCTTGCGCTGACGTCTACCACGACCCAGCGTATGGTAAACATCACCCCTGCGTGACCTCACCTGATTGGGCCTACTCCAATCAGCTGCTACTGCAGGAGGCTGCCAGCCAGAGCTTGGTATTTGCTTTTGGACTACGACAACAAAGATCCGGTTTGTCCTGTTCTAATGAAAAAAAGGAAGGCAGAAACAAAAGAGAACTAGAAAAAAAACAATTGCGCTGCGTATTTATTCCCCATCCATGGAAGTGACTCACAGGTTTGTATTGAGTACTAATGACATGGGAGAATGAATTCATACCTATAAAATAAAAACACACACACAGACAGACATTCACCATCAAACGCCTATCCTGTGTTTGGCATAAAATAATCTGCTGCAGGAAGTGCCATCAGAGAGGATTTACACAATGACTAGGTGCCTGAAGGTGTGTACTGTCAAACAAGTGCTTTTATAAACGGAGTGCTACTTGTGGAAAGTGTAAACAGTGCAGCAACGCAAGGCGCGGCTGTTGGCAGACAGAGTGTCTATGATGTCACGGCCACGGAGGTCACCGGGCTGTCATGGCCATCCGTCGACCGTTGGCGGCCCCCAACCCCAACATCCCCCACCCCCCCGCCGCACGCCATGGTCCCCACGTAAATCTCCAGCCTCATCGATCCCCTGAGACCTGACAACCCAACCCCCCTCGACCTCCTCTCATTCCGCCCTCATCAAAAAAACTCACCCCCTCTTGGCAGTAATGACCGTGGGCTAGGGTGTGTGTATGCGTGTGTTTGTGTGCGTGTGTGTGTGCAGACACAGGGGGAGTAGAGCTAAAATTCTAATGAAAATCAAAGAATACCGACTTAGGGGGAGGGGAGAGGTCAGACATATCAAGGTCAGAGGGTTTGTGAAATCCTACAATGTGCACACAAACACAAACGCGCGCACACACACACACACACACATCTGTTCAATCCTCCTATGATGCATGGCTAAAACATCCACTCCTATATGGAGGCCAGTATTTGTGTGGAGGGTGTAGTTCCTTAGCTACTGTTAGTGTGTGGATCAGGACCATGAGAAAGAGGGAGAGGCTGGGGCTGGGGGGGTGTGGAGGAAGGGAGGGGGAGATAGAGACCACAGCCAGTCAGCCAGCCAGCCAGACACCCTTCAGCTGCCTGCAGAAGTGACATAATTAGGCTGTATGGAAGGGCTGCTTTAATTGAGGGCCAGTGTAGCACCTAGCACAGCCTGCACTACACCTGCCATAAACAGGTTACACCCAAGAGGGTGGAGGTGGGGGAGGAGGGGGTGCAGGACAGTGCCAATTAAAGCCCCCGGCCAATCGGATGCCTCTCTCAGGGCCTGGAGTGTGAGCAGACCAATCAGCTTTGGCCCTCTCACGTCTCATTAAATGCACATCTGATCAGGAGGCGACAGAAAGAGACAGGAATTATTCCTTTTTAATTATAATGTCTGAGAGAGGGGGAGACCAAACAGTAAACAACCACCTCTCACTGAAAGAAAAAAAGTGGCGTATTATATTATTAGCATTCACCTTAAATATAATAACGGCAAGCATTTTCTTCTCTTTATTATAAAAAATGTATCATTAACAATTATTGAAAAGTTAATAATTACATAATAAACATCTTTCCACTCTAGCCTCACTAAATACATTCAACAAAATGCAATTGTAAATAATACACAGTATTAATACTATTATTGCTAATGTAAACTATATGTATAAATGCTATTATTACTAATGTAAACTGTATTTATAAATACTATTATTACTTATGTTAACTAGATCTATTACTACACTACAGTTGGGAACTAAAGACAAGCCTCTGTCTGATTCTAAATGTTGAAAACTATGTACAGTAAATGATGAATAATGTAGACTGAAAAGGCTAAAAGCAAACAAAGGCTGTGTTCAGTTCCGTCATGTCCATAAACATTCCTGAAGTTATTTCAAAATGGCTGCTCTCATAAAGAGATATGATCTCAGTCTGCACACAGAGAGTTAGAGATTGGCCTTGTCACACACACAAACACACACACAAGCAAACACAATAAGCAGTTGATGAATTACACGGAAATAAAGAGTATAATCACAGTATCTTTAATTACATGTTGATGCGAAACATGCTATGCCACTGACAGAAAAGAAAATGTAATCATCCATGTAAATACACCACAGACAGCAATGGAGCTGCTCCTGGGATAAATTCAATTTTCAATTATTTTCTTGACAATAAACTGAATTATCTTTTATATCTTGTAGGAAACACGCACCCATACAGTATAACTGCATATGCAGTATTCTTAGCTTTGGAATCAAGCAGTAGACATGTGACCTATTTATTGAATAATTAACATGATATTCTATCCAGAGAGAGAACATTTTATTTATGTTTATAGTTTGTTGTAGAAACAGTGAAATGGTATATTTCTTGTTTGACTGTATATAGCACAAGGTTAAAATAGGGCAAAATGATGCCCTGTATGTGATCAATTTGAAGGTAAAAAAAAAAAAAAAAAATGTTTCTAAATTCCAAATAGTTTCAAAGGACAAGCACAGGGTGTCTAGAAGCCTGAACGTGTGTCTGTGCATGTGTGTGTGTGGTATCGGATGTATTGGCACATTTCTGTGTGAGTGTGTGTGTTTGTGTGTGTTTGTGTGTGAATGTGTGTGTATATAAGCGTGTGTGTGTCTGTGTGTGTGTGTGTATGGAGACACAGAGAAAGCCCAGAGGAGGGTTGCCGTTGCAGGGAGCGGGTGGCTGCAGCACTTAGAGGCCATTTTATTGCCTTGCTGTGGTCAAGTGAGGTGCAGAGGGCTCAGTTCCCCCACAACAATGGCAGAGGGCTGCTGAGACAAAGGGGGCTATCCCTGCCTCTTAACCCCTTCCCTGCCAACCACCCGACACACACAACACACACACACACACACACACACACACACACACCCATGCACACACACACGCACACACACACTCCCATGCACACACACACACACACACAGTCAGGTCATGACAGCTCTTATTCACATACTGACCCAACTCGCCGAGTTAGGAGTGTATTATAAAACAGCAGCCACAAGCAGACGCACAATTCTCAAACGGTCTTGGTTTGGCGACAGACGAAAATAGCAGATAGCAGCCACTCTGATCAGACCAGGGCTGTAGCAGCGAGGCCTTTACCACAAAGAGCTTAGCAACAGCATGACTGCTGTGCTCCCTCTGTGTGTACCTCTCTCTCTCTCCCTCCTTCTCCCTCTCTCACTCACTCACTCCATCTCACTCCGTCTTTTGGTCTGTCCCCCCCTCTCTCTTTCTCTCTCTCCCTCTCTCTTTCTCTACCCTGTGGGGAACCCGCTCAGGCTGCTTCACATTTGCAAGTGAATCACGCGTTTTTTTTTTTTTTTTTTTTAATTTTTAGGTTGAAGACGTTTTTTTTCCCCTTCTTCTCCTCCATATATGGAAAAAGGGGAAGAGTGGGCGAGGGTGTGTGTGTGTGTGTGTGTGTGTGTGTGTGTGTGTGTGTGTGCGGGGTGGTAAGGGTGGGGTGGGGGTCTCCTGCGATCCCTCTTTTCTTCTCGTCTCTCTTTTTAATCCAGAGGAGGATAAGCTGTGTGCGACACAGAGAGGAAGTGGCGTGGGCCTGCCGGGGTCGAACATGTCCCCGCTCCCTCCACATTCCTGCAGCCCCACCATGCTCCTGTGCCACAGCCACAGCCACAGCCACCACAGCACAGCACTGGCAGCTGCGTGCACACACATGGTCCCTGTCTGATACACACACACACACACACACACACACGTACATGCACATTCTCTGTCCATCTTCCTTTTAAACACACATACACACATCTTTTGTGTTTGTAATGGTTACACACATCCATCCACATTAACACAGATAAACATACCTGCAGCTGCTATAAAACAGAGCACATTTGATGCATCTTACAAAAATATTCATATTAATATCCTGTTCAAAAAATGGATGAAAAACATGAAAATGAATGAGAATGACAAAAGCATTCAGGCCATGTTTAAATAAACCTCTTCAGCACATCTTATCATTAACATATTTAACACGACAGGAACTTGG
>NC_137927.1:18941685-18976685 GCF_963457725.1 Sprattus sprattus
CACACACACACGTACAGACACATACAAACACACCCTTCCACTATCGTAAATCTAACACCACCACAATGATTTGGAGATTGTTAACACGATAACATATTGTGTAACAGCAAACCAAAGAAAATCCTGCCAACCTTACTTCAAGGAGATAAAAGAACAACAGCAAGAACCAGCACAGAAAAAGAAAAACGAGAGAGAGAGAGAGAGAGAGAGAGAAAGAAAGAGAGAAGAGGGTAAAAAAGAGGGCAACCCTTGTGGGCTGTAGCAAGGGCTGCTGGGATTTTGGGTCAAGTAAAGCGCACCTGAGATTCTGACCAATGATGTGGCAGTTCAGTTGGGGCTCGCCCTTCCTCTCTCCCCACCCACTCCACCCATGTCAGGGCCGCCCCCAGCCCTTTCCTAATGATGCCACTGACACGTAGACCATTGTCCTGTTCCTCGCCACAACTGGAAGAACTGGTCCTGGCTGCACAGGCTTGCATATTCAAAACCATCATCTGTAATCGGACCCAGAGCTCCCTCTAACCTAATTTACACACACACACAGACACACAGACACACACACAGACACACACACACACACACACACACACACACACACATCCACACACACACATACGGTATACACACAGAGCCCTTTAGCAAATGGAGGTGGCTGCAATCTCTACGTCTCTCTCTCTTATTACACACACACACTCCCACTCCCCCCACCCCCTCGCTCTCTTTAGCCGTCTCTCGCCACAGCTCAGCTGGATTAATGGAAACCTCATGACAGAGATCGCCTCATCCACACAAACATTTCCAATCTGCTCTCACCTTACCGGTCCTAGCACACACGGAATGCCCCTCACACTAGGCCATTATAACCCAGGCTTTAACACCAAAAAAAGGCAAAGACTAGCTTTGCATTTAAACCACCTCATTAAACAGCGGCACAGTTTGATTCTTTTGTTTGAGCAATCCTCATATATGTTGTTTTTAAATTCCAATAATTAGCAATTATTAATAGCACATAACATATTAATACTTAACGTACCAGTTCACCTATTTGTATTATATGCTAATATAAAAATGTTGTAGGAAACAGATGTAGATAGCAAATGTAAATGCTGATTCTTAGACATGGTCCCTAAAGTCAAATCAGCATGGCAGTATGCTGAACAGAGTTCAGCTGCTTTAACATACTGTGTCATTGCGAGGGCTGCCAGCCCCTGGTCTCGGCCCAAAGAGGGCTCTCTCCCACTGAGGACATGACCGACCGTTCCACTCCCTAAGGGTGCCAGCCCCAGAGAGAAAGGGTGTGCGTACCACAGAACGAGAAAAAAGAGGGGGAAAGGGAGAGAGAAGGAGGGAGGGAGAGAGGGAGGGAGGGAGGGAGGGAGGGAGTGGAGAGGCATAGGGCACACGCGGTCTTCCAATCCTATCTCTACATCCGCATCCCTTTCTGATTTTTTTGGTTGTTTGTTTTGTTTGTAAGGCACAACACTGCCAAAGCTACCCTCTCCTCTCTGCAAACATCACTGGGAAATGAGCAAAACAAGTATGCTGGACGCCACACCATATAACAAAGAAATAAGGCCCTGGAAAAAGCCTCAGGTAAAATTACAGACATTGTAATGCAGCGACATTTTCCCTTCAGCGATGAAACGCCAACCTCATTCAAAAGCATCACACCGCCTGTCAGACAGTACCATTATTTATGACACGATTGTTACCACACAGACATAGATTAAATAACACTGAAACGTAACATAAAAAAAAAATAACTTCAACATCTCATCTAAGTAACCATATAGCATGTAGTACATGCATACATTGCTGAATTCTATATCAAAGTGTAAGAACGTATAAAATTAAATGGAGGAAAAATCTACATACACGAAAGACAATCCAAGACTTAATCACTACAAAACTAAAAAAGGTTAAATATAAATGAATTATTCAAATCATTCGCATATTTCATAAAATAGCAAATATCATAAGTAAACTTACATCTGTTAACTTAATCCCTATCGTAAATACTATGAAAGAACACACACACACACACACACACACACACACACAAAATCAGACAAGCCCAGCGTTTCATATTGTTTCCCTTCCGCCTGACAAGGATTAAAGAAACGTAATATGTAACAAAAAAAAAACGCTCTGACCATTACTAATAAGGTCAAAATCAAAGTAGGCTACAGTTTGCGTTAACCCATTCAGCCGACAGTAGCTTTACCTTCCCATTGGCACAACAGCCTCCTCTACACGCGTCAGTCAGAGGAAGCGGCACACACTACATGCATACTCCTTACGCCTGTCACATATGACCACTGTTACAGAACACTGGTAATAATCCCCAATTCTTCATTATACAGCTCATCCTCAGGGTGCAGAGAGAACATATTAAAAATTAAGAATTATTACAAATTATTACTATGAGGGTTGAAGAAAATATAATAAAAAAGCATAATATCACCAACATCTCTTAGCTTACATTCTGATCATTTAATGGACATGTCTTTCAAGATTACACAAAAAAATGATGTTCTGATTCACTCCATATTCTCTGCAGAAAAAAAAAATATGCATGAAGGCATAATCCAGGAGTTTCTGAAGAACAAATGCATTGACAGAGTGTCTGCTGTCTTTGTTTTGTATAACTGAATGACAGGGGGAGCGGAAGAGGGAGAGAGTGTGCGAGAGAGAGAGAAAAAAAGAGAGAATCAGAAGAGAGAGAAAGGAAGGGCGGGAGTGAGGGTGTCCTAGCAGAGCACCTGAATTGTGTTCTATCTCGGGTCTTTTCAGTGTGACGCCAGTGATCATGGCCAAAGCGCATATGGGGAGCACAGACACTATGCTGAGATACACACTAATCCTCATTTATCACTGTTGGCCCGCCTCACACTCTTTTGCTGTCGTTATATAAAAGGGAAAATAGAAATTAGCCACAACAATATGATTGCCTTTAAAATTTGATAAAAACCAAAGAGAAGAGGTGGCATATTCCAAACATCCCACCTTCAAATTTGGCTATGTAAAAAGCCTGTGACTAAGAAATGAAAGGATTTTGTTACTAAAAATCTACAGTTTGTTTTTTACTCTATCGTTTGATGGCCCTGCGTAAACTACGGAGTGTCCACACGGGTGCACTTGGCCCCTCTGGCTGGGACAAGTCCGAGAGGAGGAAAAGGTCTTGAAGGCTGTTTTTCTGACCTCTTCCCTGATTCATTCTCTCTGGCCACTGGCTATTTGACCCTTGCAATCCTCCTCCATATTCTTCTCTCATTTTTATTCTTCTGCTTTCATCTCATACCTCTGCGTCTGGGTAAGAACTAGTGCGTCCATGCAGCAGTACTCTTTGTTTCACCAAATGACAAACTCATGAGAAATGCTACCCCTTGCTTCTTTATCCGCTGTCCAAAACGGAGGCTTGTTTAATCTTTCACTCACTGACCCCACAATCTTAGTGCTGTGCTTTGTGTGACCCCTCAACATAACCCACACCCACCCCACTTCTTTCCCTGTCTTCCTTTGGCTGGTAATGTTGGGTTTTCCCTCACTTTCTTTTTTATCTCTCCTACACTCACTCGGTGACCCCTGCTCCCCTGTTTCTTGCCGTCTGACCCCGAGTCTCCCAACCTCCCCCTTTGATTCTGCCACAACCCAGTACATCTCTGCTTCAGCTCGCCAACACATTTTCTTTTTCCGACTACAGTCGCGAAAACCCCACGTTTTGCGTCTTTCCTGTACCCTGTATCTATCTGTCCTTCTCTCGTCGTTGCATTTGAAGGTTTCTGTTCTTTTTTAAAGCAGCGTGCATGGCTCCAGTGTAGTCTGCATCGTGGGATCCATAACATTTCCGCTTTTCCTGCCTATCTGTCCGTATCTCCGAGGAACTGGCTACGTTCTCTCTGTCGAGCCAAATCGGTCCCCTTATCGTCTTTTCCATTAGCCTACGTTACGCTTTGAATTGTATGACTTGAGTTTGTTCTACTACGCTTTGTGCTAAATTAATCCCGTTACTCATCTGTCATTTCATTATTTAAGTTAGTCTTTAGTTTTCTAATTAAAACATGGTCGAAAAGACGCACTTTAGACTAAGTGTGCATCATGTTGACTACAGTAGCATAGGATACATGTAGAATAAATAACTGTTCCAAATTTGTCCTAGCTCCCCACCGTCATGCATGCGAATACGAGTATTAATGTTGCCTGTTTATTGTTTATGTTCATGGGCGTTCGTATTTCCCCCCCAATATTCTGCACAATATTTTATTATAACGCGTATACTAGCCTCACGTTCATCTTTAAAGTAGTGTTATGCCTTTCTTTCATATTCGTAGTGCTCTCTCCGTTCTGCTTCTAAAACTCTCTTCTCTCGGCTTTGCGCTCTGCCGTATCCGAGCTCTGGATGATCCGCTCATGTCATGAGGGAGAGTCGGGGCTCCGTCTTCAAATCAAACACACTCTCAAAACACACTCACACACATGCCGATCGATTTGCATGTGACTCCGTCTGGGAATCAACAAAATCGTCCTAAAGAAGGCTTCGACAAGCAAACGGGAATGAAAATAAAAAGGAAAATGTGGCCAAAGTGGAGAGACCGAAAAGTAGTTCTGAAATGCAAAGCAGGGCGGAGAGAAATCAACACTAGTAGGCTAAAGGACTCGAAAAGTAAAGATGTGGCAAATACTAGCTAAGGACTCAGCGAAGATGTGTTGTTGATGAAAACAGATGAAAAATAGAGGCTGAGGACGAACTGGCATGTATCTAAGAATACGGGGAAACAGGCTACGTTTTCCTTTCGCCGGACGTAGACGGACCCACAAGCTGGACTAACGTACTCCTTTTCAGGCTACGATCATGTGCAGCTCCCGCTACCTTCCGACTTCTCAACCCAGCCTTTTTACGTCGCGATCATCCTCTAGACATGTTCTATGAATCTATTTTGCCTTCCTGAGTAATATGTTTTCAGCGAAATCCCGAAAATTGATTTAAATTCACGGTTTGTGGTCAACTGCTTGGAAAGGAATCGCTGTCTTGCCCGTTTCTTTTCTTCCAGTCATGAGAAGAACGAGGACGAACCCAGATGTAAACACAGGTAAAGATACGAATAAAACAGAATAAATAAAACAACTTGCATGAAAATAACTTGCGATCGCCTGTTATTTCACATAGTGAGAGAACAGACAGTCTTCGGAAGGCTGAGGAAAATCACCAAAAACCTTCGATCACCCTGCTATTGAAACTAGAAAGAAACGTTATCGTAAAGATAGAGACAGGAGAGAGAAACCAAAGTTGAAACTTACAATTTTTTGCTGCCGCTTTGAGATCCTCGCTTTTTAATCCAGTATAGAGACGGTTTGGCTAAAGATCCCATCAAGGCAGTCCCTTTTGGTCAGTTTGCGTTTAGGATGGCAAAAGAAAGATCATTGTTGTTGCGGAGAGTAAAAAAACGAAGTATTAGTTGTAAAGGCAATATAAAAATAATTTGGATGCAAAGCAGGCGATGAGTCTTGTGTTGGAGGGAGAGAGGAAGAGGTGAAAGTGAGATCTGATGATTGAAAAGAAAAAAACTCTTTGGATCTTTATTCCTGCTAATTAGTTTCCTGCAAAAAATGGCTGTGATTAATTCAGTGCGCATGTGCTTCATTACACAGGCACGACGGGAAGGGCTAATTAGCCACCTTCTGGATCAATAAGATTCAGCAAAGGAGAGAGCTAGGAAGAGGGAGGGAGGGAGGGAGAAAGAGGAGGGAGGGAGGGATGGATAGATAGATGGAGGAAGAAAAAGAGGAAAGTAATGATCAGGAATTGAAAATATGGAATTAGGTACAGTGGAAAGTAAGAGTTTGATTAGAAGGAAGACAGCGAAAGTTAATAGCGGAGAGAGGCGGCACTGTCGCGGCATTGCTGTTTGGTTGCATTTACTGCGTTCTTTTCCCTGTTTGTAAATATAGAACGTTAATGTAAAAGGTCCGTATTTAGTGTGTTATTTTATGAGGAGAATGTGTACGTAATGTAAAATGCGTTATTTTATTCTTTGCTCCAATTGAAAAAAAACTTTCAAAGCCGAGCAACACTGTATTGTATCCGTACTGTATGCAACTCCATGAGCCTTTAGAAAAGAAAATCTTTAACGTGAATGGAAATGTTTGCGGTGAATATAAGCATGTGCAGTGGGACTGCCGAATCATGTTAAACAACGTAAAGAACTTCAAACTAATTACACGATAATAAAGTCGCTATACACCACGACGTAACTTCACAGATGTCGAGGTGCACTGTGTTGAAGACTACAGCCCACTCTTAAGACTTGAGAATACTTTTGTAAATTAATTTCAGTATTCTTTATAGATTACATGTTGACAAAGTTACTAAACTATTGACGGAGAACGATTTGGGCAAAATAATGTCTTGAAACTATCTATTCTATGTTCTTAAACATCACATTAGAATGCCTGTTTTCGGTTTTCTGATTCGAGGCATCCAACGGTGCGCTGTATGCTTTAGTAGGCTAAGCTTCTTGCATGGCATCTTCACACACTCAGAGAGCGGACGATAACATAACATATCTACAACTGAGGTAAATTGCGTACTTTCGCAATCGTCAGCTTGATTATCTAAAAAGTCACATGTACTTTTCTAACTGGTGCCAATGCACACGAAAGACTATTTAGTAATATTAGTGTGAGATAAAAGTTGTATGCTAAGCTACTGTAAAATCTCTCACCTGTACTAAAATTGACAAAGTTGTATGTTGGCAGTACGTTGCATGCATGAGGGCCAATGCTGCTTTTGTGATTCAAACAGAGTTGGTCTATTAGGTGTTTTCATATTTTGAAGACCTTGTTATGTTTCGGGCCAATTTATAAAAGAAGATGTAGCGTTATCCTAAGGCATTGCTAGGGAGTATAGAAACATGGGGAGATTTAAAAATCTGTGCCCAAGTCTTATAAATAAGAGTAAGGGAAAATTCAAACTATATCTTAGGCTACTGATTGACTGATTAAACATCCTCGTTGGCATGGTTCTGATATTTTGGTTTGTCAAAGTGCAAAGCAAAAGTAAACCTTTGTGAACATGATATATGAACTCAGTGTCGATGTTCCATATGCAATAGTGACAATACACTGGTATATTAGATTTTTTTTAAAATAATATTTGCAAGTTATGCTGTGGACTATTTGGTTCGTGACATAGGCCCAGTTAAAGAACGTTAGAAACAGTTGTTAATGAAAATATCCACGGTGTGATAAAAGTAATACACACATGCTCGCAGGCGCGTGCACGCACACCATACACACACTCACTCACTCTCTCACACACACACACACACACACACACAGTGTAGGTAGGATAAATTGTGTGTGCGCGTGTGTGTTTCTATCCTCTCTGTGACTCTCACGCACACACAGTGCGTTGGTTGAAGCATAAATATATGGAGTAAAGCTAACTTTTGTGTTTTCTCTAATTTTTACTCATCGATGTCTACATAGCAAGCCAATGTCGGAATGTTGTTGAGCCCCACTCCATATCAAATCATACCACACCATCTTTACAAAAGGTCAGCGACTGTACCCTAGTGATAAACTATGCTCTGACGTTAAATGATATGAACCAAAACACAAAACGCTTTGAAAAGACATACATTACTATCCCACGGTTTAAAAAATATATATCCCTGATAAATAGAGTAACTTTGAAACGCCTGCGTTCAAAGAGGTGACATTTGATCAATAGTAACAACTGTAGTATAGATCGACGAGGTTGTCCACAGGTTTGCTTTACTCCACGTTCTCCTAAAACACGTTGATTCGTGATGGCCATAGATGGCCATCTAAAAGGTTCTTTCCTCAAATCCAAAGTTTATTTTCAAGAATTAAACCTTTGAGATTGGCCCAGTGGCCTTTGTCATGATAATTCTATTGTCGAGCCGCTCTAAAGAAATAGGCAATTCTTCAATCTCCGTATGCATACTTTCCGATTACAGCTCAGAGGGTCCCTAATCCACAACCAAACCAAACCATTTTACATTAATTGCATGCGTAGTGTTTATTGGATAATCCTAATCTGGTATTATTTCTGTTTGTTATTTCTGTAGTTGGATAAAATTAAACGTTTTTGCATTTTATACATTGTATACCGAATGAGGAAACACACCTGTCAGACGGATAAACAAAAATGTTTTGGATTATAATAGGTAAAATGATTTGAGGCCGCTTTGAATAGGCAAACCAAAGAGCACGTATTGATTTAAGCCGAAAATTATTGAAATGTTCAGAATTAACAGAAAAATTAAATTATTTGGATGTCAACATCACTGAGGTCCGATATTGAGACATCTGATGTATTGAAATTATATGTTTGTGCCCACTAAAAGTCACTAACATATGTTGGGTGGCGACGTTGACTTGTTGACATATTAATAGTGTTATAAAGATAATGCATGTCAGAAATACATATTTAATCTATTTACAAAAAGGAATGTCACATGATAATGAAAACTTAATCTTGGTATGTTGTGAACCGAGGAGTTGGAATAGTCAAAAATGGGGAGCCTCCTATTGAAGATGTACGTTCCACGGATATGTCAGATCACAAAGGGACGCATCTGCATATGAAACAACCGGCACTGTGTAGTTCTCAGCTGTGCACGCGTTGAACTGATAGTACCAAAAAGTAACAACGTTTGATACGAACAATGGCGATATTAATGACAATGTCCATATAGAAAAGAAGCGTGTGCAAGAAAGAGACCGGGAGTGCGAGCGTGCGTGCGTGCGTGCGTTGTTCGAGTGTGGCGAGGCAAGAATGAGAAGACAGTGGATGTGCGTGTGCGCGCTTGTGCCGTGTTCCCCATGTCTGTGTGTGACTGTGTGATTACAATGACACATCACGATCATCACGATTTACGATGTCCCCAAAAATTGACGTCTTCCAAATCATGCATATGCAAAGTCAACTTTTTCTGCATGCGCGCTTGGGCATCTCCAGTATACAATACCTTAGCATGGACACTACATTGTTCTAAGACCAGAAGAGGCACAATATTGTTGAGTCAAACAAAGATGCTCATATTTCCCTCACCAAGAGGCAGAAAGGAAGGATTGCCAGGATTTGTGCCTTCTCTCCGGGGAAAGACAGACTGTAAAAATGAATGGGTAGAAAATAGAGTGCGAGAGTTTGAGAGGCCGCTAGATAATACAGCCCGGTGCGATAGCGGCCGAGAGGAAAACGACAGGATCTGCGTTTTCCCCCTGTAAGCTTTATATGTTAATTGTTATGACAAAAACGTTTTATTTCATCGACAAGACATAAGGCTTTTGTGAAAACTAAAAAAAAAATAGGAAACTTTCGCCATTAACACCTGAAACAGTGTAATGTGCCTCTCGAATCTTTTAACAAAACGCATTTAAATATACCGTAAAACTGATGCTTTACTCTCATTTTGGCACCTACAGCAGGTCGTCTCTCAGCGTATATAGCATAAGCAGTGACCACAGTGGAGAAGAGTAGTGCAAAAAAAACATCCACAGGCTGCTTTATATCCCTCTATTATTTGTATAACTCGAGTCTTAACATGCAGGACACGGTCTAAAACAAATAATCCATTCAGATATGTACCATTGACATTGTGTAAAAAGTAATATTTTCCATTCGTTGACTGATTCGTTTGTGATTAAAATGTAAACACTATTGACCAGGATGTCAATTATTAGCATTTTGTAGCACACTTACAAGTGAAAATGATCATTTTTTGTTGTTGTCTTCGATGTTATTGTGTGCTCTCGTGAGTGTATGTGTGCGCGTGTGTGTGCTTCAACCTCATGCGCCGCGCGTGCCATCCCAGCATCATAAGGCACAAAAGCGCGCAGTGAGGAAATGGGAGCGGGGTGAAAGCATTTATAGATAAAAGCATCTGTCTGGAATAGTCTCCTAACTTTATTAAAGGATGATGAACATTTTAGGTCTCCGGATTTGGGGATTTATGCAACTGTATTAATATAAGAAGCATGTAAGTCCACGTTGCCTTATTTAGATAAACAAGAGGGCATGTGCAACTGCACAACTTTCAAAAGGCATTCCTTCTTTTTGTCATGTATTTTCTTTTTTCCTTCACTCTTTTTGGCTTTCTTTAAAAGATGTATGCTCAACAAGTGGTAGCGTTTGGTCTTATGGATGTTTCTTTGTTTTTCAATCGTCTACAATCTTATTCACGTTTTATGTAAGCATGTGCCGGTCATCTGGTGTGTTCATAAGTAAAAACAACTGACATTGTCGGTAAAGTGGACCCTCCAATAGATGTATGTGCCAGAAGTCGGTGGGGTTAAAGGGTGAATAATAGTGTTGTATCTGGCACTTAAATCAAACACTAAGACTGAGTTACAGGGACTTAGTAGCCAGCAGAGGACTGTAGTCCGGCTCTCCGCCCAGGGTGGATGGGGCAGGATGTGCTACCAGGTGCAATGGCAGCGCCCCCTTATGTTCAGTCTAACCAAGGGGATCAACGACTACATGGACCTGTCACACCGGAGCCGTGATCCCCCCCCACCCCCCACCCAGTGCTTGGCGCGACTGGGACACGCTACCAATGCGGCATGGGACACCTTTTGCCCGATAGTCTTCAAGCATTGCCTATTTGCATATTCAAATGACCAGACGTG
The DNA here is from genome assembly GCF_963457725.1 of Sprattus sprattus. Classification (NCBI taxonomy): domain Eukaryota; kingdom Metazoa; phylum Chordata; class Actinopteri; order Clupeiformes; family Clupeidae; genus Sprattus; species Sprattus sprattus. The sequence goes on from NC_137927.1 coordinate 18,952,342, forward strand.
AGTGGGAGTCCCAGAAGAGGAGGAGAGGCGAGTGTTCACATTTCTGGTATGCATTAGTGTCCATATTTTATGCAGCACCTTACTGATATAGGCTATCAAAAAACATCAGTTCGAGCGGTGCATATTCGATAACCTAATCCGCCCGTGTAAGAAGAGCCTACTAGACAGCGCACCTTGAGAATGTATTAAAGATATGAATTCACAAACAGACAGACATCCCACCCCTTGCAAACCATCAACAAATACAAATAATTAGTCTGATGTTAGTAACGTGTGATATGTTTATGTTTTCATTATTGGGATTTTGTCAATCTAACAAGAAGGCATAGCAAATATGGAGTCTTCCTGTTCTTAAAAAACCCTAATTTAAGAATACCATCATTTACATACGTGTCATTGGTTATTATCATGTTTTGAAAGTTATTCAACATGGCAATCAGCTCATTGTTCAAAAGCAGAGACCTCTTGTTTTTAAATAGTCCATAGTCATTCAGTCAAATAGGCAGCCTTCTGTGAATATATATTTTCTTTATTTCCTACTAAAATATTTAATCGAGTTTGTGCCTATCACAATAACAATTTGAACACATAAGTCTTTAAAAGAACACGTTAGACAAATAGAATTGATGGATGTTTGTATTATTGTTTGTACCCCGTTGCATGATACATGGACACGTATTCCCTATGTAATTCTCTCAGATCCTTGGACTGATTCACCTTCATATTCTACATTTAAAATGTTTAGATTAAGTTGTTTGGAGGGGTACAGAATGAGTTACACTATATACGTGTCAAAATAGCAATACAATATTTTATGAAATCGAACCGAATGGATACTGGCTTTCAAGGGTATCTTTCAACCAGGAAGACAACGAAATGGACGCACTATTCTTGATTAAACTATCTACATGTAACAGCCATAGGCTGCTATACTTCCTTTCAGTGAATGTTTTCTTTTCAGTTCGAAGATCGTTTTTTGACCAAGCTTTTCTCCGATGTCCACTCGAAGTTCATTTATGAGAGGAGCCTGTGATCTTAATTGGTGTTGCACGCTCTTGTAGAACATGAGTTTACCATGTGTTTGTTGTAAATGTTTTCAGTTACTTGATATATGAGGATGTAAAGTCAACAACTACGCAAACGCTCCTGACTTGCTGACCACGACCCTCATTAATGTCAATGACCTTTTTCAATATCCGATGTTAAATGAACTAATGTCAATGTGGTATATTAATTCTACGAATATTATTGTAACCATATATTTACTGATTTGGCTGATATGTAATTACTGATTAACTTTGAATTTTTCAGGACAAAATAAAAGTGAGAACAGTGATTGTTCGCATATAATTAACCTATTTGCATAGTAATTAGTATGCTCTTTAACATCGATTATACCTCAATTAAACAAGTAGGCTATGTCTGCTGATAATATTCTTCGTATGCACAGCAGAAGTTAGCATGCAACAAGTTAATTAATAACTTGAAGAAAATATATGTTGATTGGTATCATATTGTTTAAAAATGGCTGGACTCGGTAAGCTCATAGAATACATGCCCACTGGATAGTTTACATTTATCTAAAACAAATCTAATTTAATTGATTAGTTAATTAATTAACACGATAATTACGGAATTGTCCATGTTAATTTACTTTATGCTATCCCAGTATTTTTCATATAAGGTCATATACTGAGATGTTTTCTTAAACACATAAACGGAGGGTTTGTGATAATATTGACATTTTCATAGCACTTGAGATTGTAAAATAATTTTCAAGTAAACAGTAAATGGTCTACGAATGTGTGTCTTTAACATGTCTTTCTCTCTGGTTTGCTTCTTTGCGTGTGCGTGCATATGTTTGCGTGAGTGTGTGTGTGTATGTGTGTGTGTGCGTGTGTGTGTGTGCGCGCGCGCGCGTGTGTGTGAGAGAGAGAAAGAGGGGGGGGGGGGGATGAATGTATGTGTGTGTGTGTGAGAGAGAGAGAGACAGAGAGAGAGAGAGTCGGGCAGGTTTTGTGGTTGTATTTGCTATATTGCATTACTGTTTGGCCCATCCTTTCTCCGAAAATATGTGTGTAATATTTATTAGTTTTGATAAACTTTACATGTAAATTTGGGTAATTTTACCATTTGGTACTTGCTCTTTGCCAATCTGCATGTTCATCCAAAAATTGGAAACCGACAAAATTAATGAGAACGACATATGCTGAAACGGCCCACTTTAACTGTAGTCCATATTGTCTTTTCAAAGGGTCATGAAAAAAGTTAAATAATGCACTCTTCCACTTCCATCCTTGGTTGCCCTCGCTGACTCCAAGACAAGCACTTAGGCTATGCACATATTATTCGATGTGTAGCCTATAGTGTGGCCATTCCTCTAAAGCAAACAAAAACAAAATGGAAAATAAGAGGTAGGTAAGATGCTTCGTCACACACGCTCAGATGCACAAATGATACGATTCGACACGGGCACTAAGGTCACAGATACCCTCATGGTCCCCCTCTCGTATCCTCTTGCGTGGAATAACAGAAAACATTCTCCCAAGCTCATTCAGATATATATAGTCTTAACCATAGTATCTACAGAATGAACTGCTTTAATATGAGATTTATTTACAACTAAATACAGTACATTCGGATGGACCGTGATTATCATGGACTATATCGTTGCAGGTACGATTAGATCTGGCCTGGCAAGGAATACAGTACACATAGCACAAATCGCATCCCTACTGGGACTTAATGAATTATATGTGGTGGTGACGGCCGTGACACATGCAAGGACACTACATGGCACTCAGGGAGGCAAGTGACATCATCATATAACCACCAAATGGTTATCAAATAGGGACAAAACAGTAACAACAGTAATGTTCCTTTATAGCAATTAACGTAGTATTGAAAACTTCCCGAAATCAGAGTATTTTCAGCGTGGTCGGCAACACCTACCATTCTCTGTGAATAGAGGGCAATTTTCTCCGAGATTTTGCCTGAAAGAACACCCTAATCGCACGCAATGAAATATGACAGGTGGAAGCAGCAGAGAAGGGCGAGTGAGATCTAGGGCTATCGCCAAAGGGTCACCACACAAATCCAGCATCACACAGCCTCTGGATGCTATTCTATCAGCTGACATATATGGCTGGATTATGTGCAAAGCCTTACTAGGAAATAATTTCTTTTTAAAACGAAGACCTCTTGGAATTGCCTACAGGAAAATCCCTCTATTTGCCGATCCAAATGTCACCAACAATTACGGTACAACTATGAATAACAAATAATTAAAGCACACTTCCGAATAGAGGACATTTTGTTTTACATTCGAAATGACAAATGCTGTGCTACTTCTTTGTTGCGCTGTCTATGTGATTTCAGACTGTTGGAGATGGGCCTAACGGTATCATAATTAACCTGTGGGACTATTTGGAATCTGATTAAGGCATTTAGACTAAGTCAAGGAATCCTTTTAAACTCCCACAAAGATATATCTACCTCTGAATTTCATTCTTCTGTCGTGAGACAGACATTCACTGCACGTTTCCAAATGACGTTAAAATGTCGAATTGAACAAACAAAAAGGTCGACAATATGTGAAATAAGAGATGAAAGAACATATATCATTAGAAATAACTAAATCAAACTAAACTAAAAAAATCAAACTAATAATTAAGACAGCTCACAGTAAACGGTTCAACTCTCTAAGTCAACATTATCCTAAAAACTATACGATAATGACGTATACCTCATTAAATTTCATATCTGATATCATATCTGATAATCAAGGATATGATGACACGCCTGCCACAGATGTTCACTGGTTGTTAACACACCACAAAGACATGCCAATAAACAAACGTCGAAATATAAATATTTAATTATGAAACAAAAAGCAATGGTTTAAAGGGTTTAAAAAAGAAGAACATTTAGCATTGAAGACGATGTGTATATAACTGCCATGTATTGATGTTGCTGAAGCGATTTACCAAATGACGGAGTGACATTCAGAACAGATTCATGTATGAATTATAATAAAATTTGTCTGAAGTTCATAACTGAATTGAATGAATGAAGCATCTCTTTTTACAATACATTTCCAACAAAACTCAAATTGTCCGCAGGGATTGCACAGCTCAAACTTCCCATATGTCTCTGAAATAGAAAATACTACTCAGCTTCACACTAAATTTTCAACTCAAGAGCAACACAAGACACAGGAAAGATAAGTGGAGTGGTCATTCAGTTTGAGCCTGCTGTGCCATTGACACTGGCACGTGATCCCTCTTTCATTCACAGACACACCTACACACACACACACACACACACACACACACACACACACACACACACACACACACACACACACACACACACACACACACACACACACACACACACACACACACACACACACACACACACCAAAGGAGGCACTGAACAGCAGGCAGCCTCTGCTCACCATCAGACTTACAAAAGCATCTGTGTGGGGGTGACTGTGCAGCGAAATCACTTTTCTATCTAATTGAATATCTAGGTCTGTACACGTATGTGTATAATATGTACATGTGTGTGTGTGTGTGTGTGGGGGGGGGGGTTTGGTATGATAACCACATGTAGACATGCAGTTGATGTAGATGGGGTATAATTGCAGGTGACCACAGCAGCCTGGCAGGGATTATGGGCCGCTTAACCCCACCACTCCCCCCCCTAATGCCCTGGCGACCTCTGTAGTTGTCAATCAGGTGTGCTGGAGCAGAGTTTGGGCGGAAGGCAGGCGTCAGCCCCCTTGGTCCTGCCGAGACCGGAAGCACTCAGCTCACCAGTGACCACGGGGCTAACATTAACCTCCGATTGGGGAGCCCACTCTTGGGCAAGGTGTGACCTCGTCAGGGCAATTAACAGCAGAGGTGTTTACCTCGGCACAACATTAACACAACGGGAGGGTGCAGGCCTGGAGTAAAGCACAAGCAGAATTATAGCCCTCCAAATGTGTTCTTCACAGGGTCTTGTGTATCCAATCATACACACACACACACACACACACACACACACACAAACACACACACACACTCACACACACACACACCCCTGTCCCCATAAACCAGCACCTTCTGTCAGGGCCTCTCCAGGTACACATAAATTACATGACAACTACATAGAAAGGCTTCCACAGGTCCCATGCTGCAACGACCAACAATTATCAGCTACCCAGTCAGTGAATCACGTGGAAATGAACACATTCCCTGCATTCATAAAACTAGCCACAGACACAAGAAGAAAACGGCTAATGAATAGCACTTGATACAGCGGTGTCTTTTATCTTTAGATCTTCATCCGCACAGGTTTTTTTTTTTTCAGATTTGGAGCATGTCTTCTACAGGTACGGTTGATTATGAATTAATGTGTATATGAAAAAGAGAGTGTATAATGTGTTTATTCCATAGCATACATATCAGACAGGACTGAAGAATCCCAGTGGCCGCAGATGGGTGTTTTCCTGACACAGTAAGGACTGATATGCCCAATTCACTCTTCCTCTTAATATAAACACACTAAGAGCTATAGCACAAAAGTAGGACAAACTGAGACATCCAGAGCGTGCATGTGTCCTCTAGAAAAAAAGGCACTAGCAATGCATGTATAATGCATGCAAATAAAAGGTGTGATAATCGTCATTTCATGTATTTTTTGTGTATCATGTGTCTTTCGATATGTGCAAATACATTTTCTTCAAGAAAAAAAAATGGAGTGAGAAGGGAGAAAGCAGGAGAGAGATAGATAGAAGGGAATTGCTTTTAACGCGCTCTGTTTAGAATTGTAAATGTGCAGTATACGCACTGCTGTCCAATTACATATATCTTTCATGTATGAAATCATGCATGGCCTTTTTTCTCCGGGAGGCCAAGGAGGGCCGGCACAAAGGGAGCGACCTCGGCTACAGCGCCGTGTATCCCACATGCAGAGCCGGGCCTGCTGCCGCTGCTGCCGCCGCCCAGGGCTAAGAGCACATCTCCATTAGCACACAGGGATGGAGAGAAGGAGGAGGGAGGGAGGGAGATATGGAGGGAGAGGGAGTGGGAGAAAGAGGAGAGACTCCTGACTCTGGCCGTATTATCTTTGTCCTATTGTTAGCAGGCTTGACCCTTCAGGCCTGGACTATGGGGTTCCCAGAATACCCTTCACAGATTACATCCATAATTTGGTCTTGAAATATGGACATTGTTTCTTGCAGTGCTACAATGTGTTTTATCGCTGTGTTGAAGAGAGATGGGATACATAAATTAAAAAAATAAATTTAAAATGCAAAAAAACATAGTCCTGAAAGATGCATAAGTAAGCTTAAAATAAGGCTTTTTTTCCCCCCTGCTTACTTTACCATCTCTCACAAATGACAGTGCACTGCTTGGCTCTTGTAATTTGTGGTGACCTAAATTTGACCAAAATTACTTTGAACTTTTCAAACAAAGGCCTTGTACTTATTTGAGCATTGTAGATAAGGAACCTCGCCTGCGTCTCTGCGCTTTGTCTGTCTGTTTTCTTTTTATTTGCTTAATTCCATAAACACCATTTATTTTCCATCAGCATTATTTAGAGAGCATTCTCGGTAGCTAAAAGAGCTAGCATGAATGGCATTTTAACTCAATGTGAAAAACACAATTTAGCTCAAAACACCAGTAAATGTGCACTTCCTTGTACACACTCCACACGACTACCCTCTGAACTCAGCGTCATCAGGTATAGTTACAGATGAAACCAGATCTAATGTCTATATCAACAGCTCCTGATTTTACAACAAAATGTAGAACTGTGGAAATGATATTTCATCTGAACCTAAATGTCAATTTACATCATACTATATTTATGATAATATTTCTTTATGGAGCATCGTGATGGAGAGTGTAGCTGCAGATAGATTTTGAGATTTTCATGGTTCACAAACTGCCCCCCTATGGCTCTCTCAGCAAGCAGAGGCACAAGCCCAGACTCCCGTCCCTCAGGGTGCCAGCAGCATAAACACAAATGCACACAGGCATGCAGGATTTAACATACACATACACACGCATGTGCAAGCTCACACACACACTTACACACACGCGCGCTCACACACACAATCGCAAAGGGAATTTTTAAACCATCATGACAACCATGACAGCCCGTCCAGCAAATCAGAGAGTAAATAGTCATCATCATCACCATCTGGTTTCTGCTGTCATTATGTCACTGTCATAAATACGTACGAAGTGTTTGAGTGAATGGCTGTGAAATGCGTGAATGTGTACCTGTGGGTGACACAGTATACATATCCAAATGTGTCTGGGAATTAATTCTGTATATGAAAAGTCCTATGTCCAGGTCTGGCTGTATTTGTGCAGTTTGACATCGCATGAAGGCTTGTGAGGACATGTGAGAATGCAAGAGAACATGTGAGAATGTGTGAGATGTATGAAGGTGCATGTGTAGGTTTGTGCATTCCAGTGTGTGTGAGATCTACAGTCCCTGTCCAGTCGTGCAGACACCTTGCCTGAGTGCGTTTATGTGTGTGTGTGTGTGTGTGTGTGTGTGTGTGTATGTGTGTGCCAGTCTGTCTGCACATGTCTTTGGTTCTACAGGGGGTCAGCTAAGAGCCCAGGCCAACCATCTAACAACCAAACATCCTTTGCACATCCAGGGCCTCTAATCCAATGGGAACAAACAGACGGAGCCTGCGCATGAAAGCCTGCCGTTTATCAGCGGCGGCCTCCCATACAAATCGGTGTGGGAGGGAAGGAGGGAGGGGAAACCTCACAGGGGCCGCATCGCCGGCTGGGGCCTCAGCCAGCTTCAAAGCCCCAGGAGGAGTTGAAGGGCTTAGGGCCCGGACCAGCGGGAGTTGCCGTGCGCGTGGGTTAGGCGGGGTAGGGGGCGGTTTGGCTGGGGATGGGGGTAGATGGGAAAGACTTCACAGCCTTACCTGACAGGTATTTCTTTTTGGTTTGAGTCACCGGCGTTTGCGAAGCCTCTCTGACCGTGTCCCCTTTTCAAGTGTCCGTTTGAAGCGGGCGGGCAGAAAGGTCGCACCCCCCTCTCGCTCGCAGCGGGTCGGATGGAGCACTGACGGAGTGCTGACGGAGGGCTGGAGGCTAGTGGTGATGCTAAAGCTTTTGTTGTTTGTTTGGTTTTTGGGGGATTTCACCTCTCTTTCTTCTCCTTCTGTATTTCTTTGTTTTTTTCTCTATCTTTTGGTATAGTCAAAAAAAATAAGACAGTAGAATGTAAAGCTTTCAGATCCGGTGCTGGAGCTCCATACGTGAAGTCCCCTTTTTCAAAGGCTTGTCGTTCGCGTGACGTATTCCTAGATTTCCAGGTATTTCCAGGGTTGGTCAGTGCCACCAGAGGCCCAGGTGCCCAGGGGGACGGGGTCGGGGTCAGGGTCACAGTCTCCAGATGGACGGGAGAGACCCAGAGCTCTTCAGAGGGATAGCGCCACCTGGGAAGAAGAAAAACACACAGACGGTTCAGAAAGCACGCAACACAAATTCCACAGCAGACAGAATAACCCATTTTAACAGACATACACAAAAACTAGACGGAAGAACATGGTTCATGGCTGGCTCTGACACTGCTCTGTGAAAGCACAAAAAAAGTAAGTTGTGTGAAGTAAGTGACTGCAGATTTTTCTCTCTACCCTTGAGACACATAATGGATGTCTTTCAAGAGAGGAAGCAGTACAATATGGCTTCTATCAAGCCTTTTGAAATCTGTAATAAGCTTGTTTTCGAGAAAACAAAATTAATATATAATTATTTTTATTACAGCTGCAGGACAAAGTCTTATGATTTGAGATTACATTAAGCAATAAATGTACTGCTCTGAGTAATTTCTCTTCTTGTGCCATTGCGGGCTTTTCAGAATAAATAATAATAAAATTTCCGGAGAAACTTAATTTTGCTGTAACCAGAACAAGACATATTCCTGTAATAACGTGCATAATTGTGCGCTCTGCACAGGATCTCTCATGCGCCGCAACAAAGTCACTTCGACAATACATATTTATTCAAATGCCAATTCCTACGATGACAACAACAAAAAGAGAGAGAGAGAGAGAGAGAGAGAGAGAAAAGGAGAAAGAGAGAGAAGAGAAATGCAATTTGAATCCCACATGGGCCTGGGGTATAAAGATGAGTGAATGTGCTTGTCAGGGGCTAGAGTTCTGACAGCTCCCAAGCTCCAAAGCTTTGCTTAGGGAGGAGAGGACAGACAGAGGGAGACAGTCTGTGATTTCTGAATGGTCCCTCTGGAACCCCCTCTATTTGGCAACATTTTTACGATTATTTTTACCTCAGTGGTTGGAGCGGAGTTAAAGACGATGCTTAATTGTTCCCCTGAGCTCTTATTAAGTTGTTGATGAGGAGCTCCGGGGAGAGGCACTTAAAGCGGCAACAAAAACAAGAAGCAGCCCACTGTCAGGAAACCCTGGCAGAGGGACAAGGGAGGTGGGCCCGCTCCTCTCTTTACACCCCCCAAACCACCCCGAGGAGAAGAGGGGGAGCAAAAAAAGAGAGAGAGGGAGAGAGAGATGAGGGAGGAGAAGAGGAGGAGTAGCATGAGATGGGGGGCGGAGGGCGGGGAGGGCGGGAGGACAGAGGAGAGGCGGAGGGATGGGAGGAGGCCTGAGCTTTTTCAGGAGCACCTAACATCTGTGCTCTAAAGCCTGTCAGAGACGAGGTAATGAAAAGGGGCCCTGGGTTATAATGTATGGTGCCGCAGAATACTGCTGCAACCACATGACTAAGCCCAGAGCGAGACAGAGAGCGAGAAAGACAGAGAGAGAGAGAGAGAGAGAGAGAGAGAGAGAGGAAGACGGAGAGAGAGGGGCTCATTTCATCAAAATATCCGTTCTATTCATCGCCAAAATACCTGCTTCTATCATTTCTTTTAGGATTCCACAAATTATGTCTTCTTGCCATGCAAACTAAACCAATTTGATCAAAAATGTAGAAGATACATTAAATATAAGGACAGAAACATTATTATTCTGTCGGAACATACAAGGATAATGGCATAAACATCCTCAAACTTTCATTCTGAAATCTACATTCTTTTCAAACTGCCCTGGTTTGATGTATTTTGCATTGTTACTGTTATTTAGGTGACATAATGAAATTCCAGAGGTGCCCAAAAGTATGAACTGTATAACCAAAATAGTGACAAAATATTCAAGGGCCCTTACTGTGCCAAGATCAGTACATTTCTGAATATTTCTGAACCACCTGTACAGCCTCTCTCACACATACACACACACACGTAAGCACACACACACACACACACACAGTTGCAGTTCACACTCCTCTCTCTCTCTCACACACACACACACACACATGCTGTTATTTAGGTGACATAATGAAATTTCAGAGGTGCCCAAAAGTATGAACTGTATAACCAAAATAGTGACAAAATATTCGAGGGCCCTTACTGTGCCAAGATCAGTACATTTGTGAATGTTTCTGAACCAACTGCACAGCCATCCCCTCTCACACATACACATGCACACACACACACACACACACCCACACACACACACACACACACACACACACACACACACACACACACACACACACACACACACACACACACACACACACACACACACAGTGGCAATGCAAACTCCTCTTACACACTGAGCCACCTCTCTCAGCCCGTGCCTGTGCACTGGGGCCCGGCGACCTGTGGGGGACAATGGTCTGGATCAATACCACTGCCTCTTCAACGCCCCCCCAACACACACACACACACACACACATACACACACATACACACACCTCACCAGCCCTTGCAGCGCCGCAGGCTATCCCTGACCTGGGCTATTGATCAGCCGCGCCTCAGCTGCCAATAGCAATGGGCCTGGATGTGACAGGAGCCGACGAGACCAGGCGAGAGACAGAGGGAGGGGGATACATGTATCGCCGGTGGCAGCCCCGCAGCATACTTTAGATAAAAGTCAATTTCACTTAGCTAAATCACTGACGACTAAATAGTTAGCAGGTGGAGGAATGCAGAGGGTCTCTGGAGTGGAAGGCTCAAGACTGGGGGGGTTCCCCGGCCTTCGGTGACCTGCCTGGGGGGGTTGGGGGGGGCGGAAGTGTGGGGGGGGGAGCCCCTGCTGGAGTGTCACCTTAAAGGACTGAGAGGGAAGGTCTGCTTTGGCAAGGAGGCCAGCAAATATAGATATAACTCAACCGGACAGAGAGGCTGGCTACAGACGCCGTCTGTTGCTGGATATTGTGTGCGAGCAGATGGGTTCAATATCGGCAGGATCACGGCCGCCCAACGTGGCCCTTATTACAAACACTGTCAGCTAAATCAACTTGTCTTGTGATGGGCGTAAACATCTGCTGGATCCTCATCCCTAAAAAGCCACATCCTGACTGCGTCCAAACCACCAACTATCTGTGCAATAAAGCATTGCTTCTCAGCGCTTCCCCTGTGCTGCGCTGCGCTGCGTTGAGGAACACAGTGTTGGCAGTGAACCTTCAGCAGGTGAATCTCTTCCAACGGTGAACAAAAAAAATGGTTTCCTGTGTTGTCTGTCGTATGCATTTTCATGAGAAGGCGGCTGGCCCCCCTTCAAGGCGTTCTCTGTTCATGACTACATGTTTTTCCCTTCTTTAACATTCATTTGGCACATCTTGCATTCCGAGGTTTGATTGCGTATGCGCTGCGTTAGTCTGTGGCCGTGTTTGTCATGTTTGTCTGGCTAAGTGTGTCTGTATGAGAGTAACAGTGGCAGCAGGGCCTCTCCACAGTTCCCCCCCCCCCCCCCCCCCCCTCCATCCGCCCCTCCACCCCTCACGATCCATCTCTCTGGCCGTCATTACTAGTCCATATTAGAGTAGTTTACATGTCACTTTACAGGTCCCCTGTCTGTTCAATGCCATTCTGCGGCCAGTGACTTCTTGTCCATTCAGCGCCTATCTATGACTCCATATCTCTCCGCTGTAATTGCTGAGTGACAGAAAGGCAATAGTGACCACTTCATTATGGGACGAGCCCACTGACCACCACCCCAACCAACCACCCCCTGCCCCCCCCTCCCCTATCTGAGCTCTCAGGACTCTCTCTGGTCAGTCTGACCTTATCTGCCCAGGGTCACCAGGGGTCAATCACCAGGAATTGATCAGTGAGGAGTTTACTGGGCCAGGTGGTGGTGGTGGGGTGTTGTGGGGTGTTGTGGGGGGGTCGGCGACCTTGGCAGACTGCTAACATCAGTTATTGATCGCCGGTCGTCTCCTTTGGTTAAGGCCAGACTAATCTCCCCGATGCCAGAGTCTCGGGAGGGCAGGCTCCAGTGGAGAGTTAAGCACTGGAAGGTGATGCTGTAAGTGTGTGCACGGCCAGGGAAACGGCCACCAGGAGAGTTCCGCTGGGGGGTTGGGGAGCTGGGGGGGAGGGGCACATAACTACTCCCCATGAAAGGAGAGCCAATTGTAGCTGCCTGTGTCTCTGCTCCAAGGAGAGCCAGTGGTAGCTGCCTGTGTCTCTGCTCTGGTTCGATCTGATGCGCCCCTTTTGAGACGAAGGGTGGATCTGATTAAACAGCATATCATTTGATGATGCAGAGCAGGAGCATGCTCACATCTTAATGGCTGGCATGAAAGTCTAGGCTTGAAAGCGAGAGGAGGAGGATGAGAGACATGTCCCAGCGCAGCAGTAAAGCAGCCATCCATGCGAAAGCACGCTGGGCTCGTGGACTTTCAGGGAACACCTCCCAGACCCAGAAGGCTCTGTTCTCTCCCCCGCCGGTCCTCCGAGGGAGACGGTCACACCCCATGCGCTGTGAAATCGGGGCTCATGTTGTCATGTTAGCTCTATCTGTGTCGATCGCCGCCACCCTGCTTCCATCTGCATCTGAGATGGCTGCCTTAAAAGGACGTGGCACTGATCAATACTGGAACAAATCGGTATTAGTTACTCGCCAGCTCCCAGAGGGTTAATCCATTTGCAAAATCAAGCCGCTGTCAGTCTTTGTGTTTACACACTAGCACTCCATGACATATGGATGGGTGGGGTAGCTTGTGCAGACACGTGTGTCTCAGAATGACAGTGTGTGTGTGTGTGTGTGTGTGTGTGTGGTAAACATCTCTCTTCAAACTAAAACACCAGCTGCTGTTCAGATCTCCGTTCATTCAAGCCAAGCTCCACTGGCGTTTCTAAATGACAGAGGGAGGAAGCGTGTAGCCTGGATATGGAGCGAGAGATGGATATGGAGCTTTATTACACTTCAGTCCTTTTAATCAAAAGGTAACCCGGTTTAAAAAATCCCGGATAAACAGCAACGATTGCGCCTTTAAATAATAAATGATAACCGGATTTGTACAGACGTGAACACAACAGGAAATAATTGAAGCCAACAATGTCCTATACGAGAGCCATTTCACCACTGCTGATTCAGAGACGCTTTCCCACTTCAAACAGTCAGTCATAAACTATAGATAATCCCTAAAAGAAAGGCATGCGTCTGTTTACAATTTCCCTCTAATTACGGGTACAGAATATGGGGCCATCTTTGTTCAAACTGATGTGCGTTGGTTTCAGCGTTTCAAGAGAGAACCCTAGTACCACCGACAAATTAGGGGGAGCAGACAAAACGAAACAAACAATAACACTCTAATACGATCCACAGTCAGAGAAATAAATATTTCAGCGTCTGTCTACATTTGACACACTTTCACAGGAGAACAAAGACTTTGAAAATAACAAATTATCCAATCTTGGTTTTTAGACAGAAACCTCGATGACCTGTATTAATAGACAAAACTCAGTTGAGATTTCTGCCTCTGAATCATGCTGCTACTGTGTCCTCAATTTGTTTAGACTTCTCTCAAAAATCTGGACCTTTTCTTTTTGTTCTGCCCTAACTTTAACAACTTACCAAGCAAATCAATGCGATCAACAAACAAAAACAACAAAAGCCTGAAATCAGCCAAACAAAGAAAAGTGACAATTAAGCTCGGGGTGATCTCTTTGCGCTTTTTTTTCTTTTTTTTTATCAAGGGAGATGTGGTGCATCTTGTGACAGTGGAGGAAAATCAACAAAGTCCCAGAGGACTAACTGAATAGGAAGAGGAATCATATGGATCACAAATAAATGTCTTTTAAACTCCTCCTGTGATCTGAGTCTGGATGGCACATGAAGTAGCGACTGTTTTAATGTCATTTAATTAGAATACTGATATTTATTTGCACTCATTACAATGATGTTGGTAATCATATCCATTATAACGACGGCATTGATCAGGTAAGTGAGATGCCCCACAGACATGGTCTTGGTTTTGGTTGTGTCTGGTAAAAATATAACGTTTAAAAAGAGTGTGTTTAGAAAATTATACACATGCAAAGAAAGTGCTACGTATTCTTCACATAAAACCTAAATTCAAAACAAACCCTCACGATTCTCCTTGATTAGGACTCGCAGATAATGAAAAGGGCTTATCCCCAAAGAATGAACTGCACAGATTACTTCTGAAGTTCATGAGACAGAGTGCCCGTGTGCCTGCGTGCTGAAGATTTGAGGATTAATATAAGCTGACCTTTCATATTTTGTTGCCATGCGTAAAAGAGGAATTTCAGCGTTGGAGATCACATGAGATCTTATCACGGGTCTGAAGATCTCTGACTCCTCAATGGAGACCACGACCGACCATGACCAAATGACCCCCTGCTATGGGATTAGTGTGTGTGTGTGTGTGTGTGTGTGTGTGTGTGTGTGTGTGTGTGTGTGTGTGTGTGTGTGTGTGTGTGTGTGTGGGTGTGTGTGTGTGTGTGTGGGTGTGTGTGTGTGTGTCTATGGTACAACACACTGTGTGAGGCTGTTTTTGGATGTGTTTATGTATGTGAGAGTAAAAGAGAGAGAAAGAGAGAAAGAGAGGGAGACATAAAGAAAACAGAAGAAGAGGTCCACAGAGCTCATTCCGGCCAAAGAGGTCATCAACAAAAAGCGCTGCTTTTCAAGGATGAGAGCCAGCCATGGTGTGGGCCAGTTTTCTGCACAAGCCCTCCGGCGCCATCCATCATCCGGGCAGCGCCGCTGGCCCACTCCACATAACAGCATCACGCGAATGTAATGAGCAGCGCCGCGTCAGTCTTTTCGTCAAGCCCTCCCTGTATATAAAACACTTAACCTGTCAGCTAATCACTTTCCCTACGCCGCCATCAATCCCCACATCCACAGCCTGCTGGGACACTTCTCAAGGCCACCCTGCCACATTGCTGTCGCTTTAAAAAGCCGCTGCTTGCCAACGGCTTCTGGGTGGGTCACTCTGCCCCTGCCAGCTCAGCACTGCCCTGTGAAGGGCCCTCGGTGAAGGCCAAGGGGGATTTGATGGGTAGGACTGCGCTGGATGCCAACAGTGCCCGAGACCGTACCAGCCTGTGTGCTTATGTTTTCACTGCGGTGGAGGAAATATACAAATATATTTTTAAGCATATCCATGCTGCTTGTCAGTGCTGTCTTTATGTGATTTGGGCCTGGCATGAAGGGTGGCCTTTTTAGCATCTTCTCCCTGCAGCCACATCAGCACACACACACACACACACACACACACACACACACACACACACACACACACACACACACACACACACACACACACACACACACACACACACACACACACACACACACACACACAAACACACACACACAAACACACACACACACACACACACACACACACACAAACACACACACACACACACACACACACACACACACACACACACACACACACACACACAGCACGCATACACACACACACTACACCACACCACACCACACCACACCACACCACCCACACCACACAAACAGTATACCCACATCAGATTACTGGCCAACATCTCCAGGACCCCACTTTGAAGTGAGGAGGCAGTGTTTATCCCCTAACTTACAGCGGCCTGGCAGCAGGAGTTATTTTTACGACTTCCATTATATCCCATTGTAAATATTCAAATCCACAAATAAAACCCCCCAGCTTAGTGCGGAGAATAGGCAAGAAACAACATGGAGCTTCTCAACCACTGCTCTTTAAAAAGAAATCATTACCGAGATTAATACAAACATCGGCGCCAAGACGACGAAACGAATGTGCGCAACCTCGCCCAAAATAATACGCCAATAAAAGAACTGAAATATGCAAATGTGATTTGCGTTCCTGCACCTTTTCCGCTCATTGTTGTTGTCTTTATTTGTTTGAGTGTTTTGACACATTTTGCATTTCCTCCTTTTGGGGCTGGAATTAATATTTGTGGAGTTTGAATATTAATCCGGGGATGGAGGCTGGATTAGTGGAGCCATTGTCCCCTTTGGTTGTGATCTCCCCGTGAAGGCACTGACACACACACGCTCCTCTGCCCGGTGCCAGCAGATAACAGAGAGGGCCCACAGACGCAGCACCTCACCCAGCTCCCCTCACAGCCCTCACTCTCTCACTTTCTACACTCTTTCTTTCACTCTCTCTTCTGTTCTCTCTCTCTTTCTCCTCCTCCTCTCTCAATCTGTCTTTCTCTTCCATCTCCTGCCCCCCGCCTGTTTCTTGCTCGCTGTCTCCTTGAGAGAAAAAAAAAAAAAACTTTGCCATGCTAAATTGGAACAGCAACTGTGCCCTTAAACTGCGCCTCTTTACCAAGCTTATACTGTGCATTTTCAAGAGTTTATCAAAGAATACAATGGGGTTATGCTTTACCCATTCTTCTCCAGGCAAGAACAGTCATTTAAATGCACTCGTACTGCTCTGGCGGGGGGGACTGGAGTGGGGGGAGTGATGCCGCTGTCTTGCTGTGGAACAGAGCAAAATGAAAACACGTTACAAAAACCCGTCGCATTACGACGATGACCTCTCCTGTCCCCATAGTTTACAAACAGCTGTAAAGCTGCCTGCTCTGGGCTCTTTGTACATCAGAAGCCTGGGAAGACGAGCTGGAACGAGCCATGCCTTGAATGAAGAGATCTCTCTCTCTCTCTTTCCCAAACACACAGGAAAACACACTCTTAGCAAACTCGCAATCCTCTTTCTTGTACATGTGATGCAGTGGAGAAGAAATAAAACAGTATGTTGTTCTACTACAAGCAGGCATCACACAACCGTATGTTCAAGGTTATTCACGTATTTCCAAATGTAAATTGGTTTAGACAACAATTCAAACCAAAACACACACACTTTCATGCATTAATACATGTACACCGCATGCATAAAGTTACCCATAAACACACACACACACACACACACACACACACACACACACACACACACACACACACACACTCATTGACATGCAATGGCATGGGAAACTATTTAGTGCCGGGACTCTTTTTTATCCCCTCTGATGGAACATTAAGTACTGTATGAGGCCATGGCGCAACATCCATTATGGAGCGCATTTACATTTTGACCCACGATAGAGCTTCACACATGGCATCCGGGGGGGACTTGGCCGGCTACTCACCCGCACCCCCATCCCACCCCACCCTCTCCCCCTGTCCATTCCTCAGCTCCCTGGCTGAGCCCGGGGTGAAAGGCAGCACCTCTGTCACGGAATCGCCAAAACAAATGAGAACATTATGTGCCTCCGTCCCCCATGCTCATCAACATGTGTGAACTGGAGGTAGCGCGCTATATGTACATTAGCGAGGAGGTGAGAGGAAAAAGAGGAGGAGGAGGAGGTGGTGGTGGAGGAAGGATGAGGAACGAGGGTGAGAGAGAGCGAGAGAAAGAAGGAGAGAAAGAGGGGCCTGGTGATGTGGATGCCACCAAAAAGGGAAATAGAAACACACACACACACACACACACACACACACACACACACACACACACACACACACACACACACACACACACACACAGATATACACATGCAATGGGATGGAAATTAAGTTTTGACATCAAAGAGCGAGAGGACTGTGTCCTGTGAGGAGGGGGGTGGGGAGGTGAAGATGAGGAGCGACGTGTGGCTAATCAATCAGATGGGTACCCATGGCTCTGAATACGCACAGCCTCCCTCATGGTCAGGGAGGGGTTAATGGGAAATCAATAACACAAAGGGACATGGCCATGAGCAGGAGAGAGGGACAAGGCCAGCGGAGACAGAGAGCGAGGGAGAGAGAGAGAGTGAGAGAGAGAGAGAGAGAGAGAGAGAGAGAGAGAGAGAGAGAGAGAGAGACAGAGTGGGAGAGAGAGAGAAAGGAGGGAGAGATGAGGGGTGGGGGGATAAATGGAAGAAAGGGTGTGAGAGGTTGAGAGAGAAGAGAGGAACCACTAGGAGAGGGAAGGCAAGATAGGGGCTGTGTATTCTCTGATAGATACAGACTTCCCAGATGTTATCTGTCATTCTGGAGACGACTCTGGAGTCCAGATGTTCAGGCTTTAGCTACGCTGGGGTGCGCATCAACAGTGTAAACGCGTCAGTGGGGGTCAAGAGGGCAGAGATATTTAGCACAGCAGAGAACATATACACACACACAGGCACGTATTCATACACACACTCACACACACGCGCATACATGCACACATTTCAGCACATCCGACACCTTGTCAGACGCAGAGATTGCACGTCAGTGATACCATTACACACGTTGCCTTGGAACTTAACTTGACACAACGGCACAGTCCCATTAGCATGTAGAGGATTTTTCTGAGCACTTTCATTTACATCTACTAGACACATTCGTGGCCAAAGAGCTGAGGCAGGCAGGGGATTTAAAGAGAGACGCAACCAAACAAAAAAACTCCATCCTTCATCCTCCCCCCCCCCCCCCCCTCCTCCTTCTCCACCCATCCCTCTCCAAATGTCTGTAGGGCACACATAGGAGAGGTGCTGCCAAGGGTAGGTCCCTGGTCAGCACAGCATGTTGTGGAGTTAGGGTGTTTTGAACTAGCTTGGGGCTCACTTCAATAACCTCTTGCACTTTGATGGGGTGCTTGGGGAAATTAGCGCTGAGTGTAATTAATAGAGTAAATGCAGCAAAGGCTTGATTTGGATTACATTAACATATCATCAATGATGTATTAATCACATTCAAATCAAATAAAAAAAAAACAAAGTTCCTGCGGTTAAGCTTCCCAAAGAACATTTGCACGCCAGCTAAAGCAAAGTTTGCTGTGGGGGTTGGGGGTTGGGGGTTGGGGTAAAAACTGCATGGAAAGCAGTCTAACTGTTACAGTTACTGGGAGACTAAGAGAAACTGCTGTAGCCCTCACTATTTATGTTTGTTCATTAACTCCTTCATCACCGTGACAGCAATTTTTAGCCATCCCACTAAGCGCTAAGGAAATTATCAATTCATTTATTTACCGCCAACAATGGTGCCGCAGCATCATGCAAAATACATAAACACACAGACGAGGAGGCGGTGCGCGCACAATGCACTTAATTTGTGCAAAGCTACTTTGGGCTTGATTTCTAAAACTAGCTAAGTGGATTGCCAGGAAGAGTTAGCTACTTTTATCATTTGCTGAAGTGACGAATCTGCTTTGCCATTGTATTTGCGCTTAAATGCATGTTCTGTTTCTCTCCGATAAGTTGTGTTGTTTAAATGCATCCCGCTCGCTCCCATTGCTTTGTTCATTGGGAGAACTTCATGGCCGGGGATTTACCAAACACAATTCATCAAAGTGGAACAGCAGTGTTTTTTTCCCTCCTTCTTCCTCTCCTCTCCTCTGCTCTGCTCGGCCTTCCTAATCCTTTTTGCTGCAGATGAGAGATTTGCTGCTCAGACTCATTAAGATTAAGACCGTTTTGCAAGAGTTATTTAAGAATGCTAAGTTCCCTGAGAGACCTCTTCCGAGTTCACAGCAGAGGGGGAAAATCGCACAGACATGCTCGGGCCCTGTTTTATGGGGGTGAGCTCAGCCCACCATTTCCATGTTTGGTGTCAGTGATTGAATGATAGCTCGTGAAATGGCTCCCATGGCTCGACGCTCATTAAGGAAAAGCATGTCTGTCTGACGGAGGACATTTTCTCAGAGAAGAGGCTGACTGTGAAGAAAACAATCATCGCCGTCCAAATGGGGGCTTGGTCGAAAGAGAGGCTTTGGCAGCACGCTGGTATAATGAGTAAATATAATAAAGGACAGAGCACAAACTTGCTGCTGCTCCTAAAGAGGTGGCAGAGTTTTGGCTGAGAGGAAGGGTATTTTGTATTGGAATGCAGTGCACTCAGAGTTGGAAAGTAGCCGTAGTTTGGCTCGGGGCTGCAGACCTTTGATAGAAAAGGCAGAGTCTTCTGGTTTCAGACCCTGAAATCGTTTGGCTTGGAAGATGAAAGCTCTTTAGCAGCAAAAACAGTAGCATTTTGACAAAATAGGCTAGTCTTTCTGGCTAACGTAAAAACAGTTCTTCAGCAAGGCAGGCAGTTGTCTTTCAGCTTAAAAGACATTTTGTCTAGATAGGCAGGCAGTTATTTGGCTGTGGCGGTAGAAGTCTTTTGGCTAGAGTTGAATCAACCTTTTTGGCGGTTAAGGTGCTGGTCTTTCGGCTAAAAAGGCGGTAGACTGTTGGCTAGATAGGCAGTAGACATTTGGCTCCAGAAGCAGTAGTCTTTTGGCGAGGAACACAGTTGTCTTTTGGCTACGGAGACATTCGTCTGTTGGCTGCTCTCTGGCAGCTGAAGAGCAACTCGGATCCCATTGCTGTTTGAACACACAGCTCCAGTCTCGGCACCCTTCCCAAACCTTCCAGCTCCAAGTGTCGCAATCTGGTTCCATTTTACAGCTGGCCTTGAGATTGTAACAGAGCCTCTTTTTCCCCCTCCCAAACCGCATATTTAATCCCTGCGCTTATGTCAAACTTAATTATGGGACCTTGTACGAAGAAATAACAAGTGTGCCTTGTAGAGGAGAGAGAGAGAGAGAGAGAGAGAGGAAGGCGGGGGGAGAGAGAGAGAGAAGGGGACGGGGAGGTGGGGGGGGGGGCACCGTGAAAGAAAGAAAGAAAGAAAGAAAAAGGGGTCTGCAAAAGAAAATCAAATAAAGACGAGCACATGCAAAGCCAATAAAAGAAATCTGTGGAGAGGAGGAAGACGATGAAGGTGAGAGAGGAAGTGGAGATACCGATGGGAAGATTTTGCCACTAAAACCCATTATGATGTCACAAGCACACAAACTGGCCTTTTTTTTTTTTCATCTGTTTTATGTTTTTGGGATCTGGAGTCTGGCCATAAGTGACAGTTATAAGCAGATTGAAAAAAGACAGGTACAATTTCTTTTGTTCCTCTGTCACACACAAAAAGCAAAAAAAAAATATATATAATGTGAACCGAGGACATTAAACCACTTTATTGAACTAGTGTTCGCGCTGACCGGCTGTAGCCATGTTTACACATGGGAGGGTGTCCACGAACACATGTTGTGGTGAGTGCATTCCCTGGAGGCTGGCACAGATCACAGTGGGACTGGGAATGCAGGCACGGGCTCCGGTTGCATGGGACACTGTAGCGTGACTCTGGGGCGGTTGGCGGCGGATTCCTCAGCCTCACCAAAAAGGTTGCTCGCGGCAAGATGAATGTACGGTAAAGAGTTTGAGAAGGCTTGCCCTCCTCATGTGTTTTACTGTCATCACACGCTCTCAGAAACCCATACACTTCGGTGGAATCATTAGATTGTATGACTGTGTGTGTGTGTGAGCACGGGTGTGCGTGTGTATGAGTGTTAGCACAGACATAAATGTGTGCGAGGGCTTGTGTGTATTTGTGTTGAAGTATTTACTATTCGGAAGTGGAACAGCCGAGAGAAGCAATGTTTAGTCTGTCAGTTTAAAACTATTACCTCAAATTCCCAAAAAGTGAGCTAAACCTGTCTAACGCCGACACGGAGAGACAGCACTGTGAAGAGCAGACCTTTGAAAGTCGAAATCAATTTTTAGGGGGTAGGAAAACAAACGCTTCATCTGAGTGCTGCGGAGCGGATTTTTTTTTCCTCGCCACACTTTGAAAAGCACACATTCATACAATCTTCATAAGGAAAAACAGACTAAATGCAGTGTACATAAACTCTTTTGAAAAGGTGGATGAGCTGAGCCTAGCTCTGGCAGAGGGGGATGAAACGCATAGACTCCTCACCGAGACACAACAAAGGGCCGTGCCATTAAGAGGAAGAAAAAAAAAAAACTCCTCCACCTCCGCCCGTCTGTGCCCTCTTTCTTTCCTCTCCCTCTCCCTCTCCTCTTCTCAGTTGCTCTCTCTCTTATTTCCTCACCTATCCTTCCATTCATCCATCCGTCCACCTCCACCAAATTTTGACCTTTCTTTCTCTCTCTGCGTCTTCCCTCTGTTTGTTTCCTCCACCTGGCTGCTCCCTCTCCCTCTTACTCCCTCTTTCTCTCTCTCTCTCTCTTTCTCTCTCTCTCTCTCTCTTTCTCTCTATATATCCATCCATCCACCCCTCTCCTGCCCTTCGACCTGCCGGCTGGACTCTTCCCACAGTGGCGGTTGTTGGTGGCCCGGCCGGCGGGGTGATGGGCGAGGGGAGACATGGCGGTTCCCATGCCATGAGCGCTGGGACTGGCGCGCCACCCTGAGGTATTTATAGCAGGCCCGCTCCAGAGGGCCCAGAGAGAGGGCACGCTTGTTTTCCTTTCCATTCCCCCGGCGCTCCCAGCAGGCCTCACACGTGGGTGTTAAATATATACCCAAACACTGGGAGCTCCACGGAGGGGAGGGGGGTACCTCTAGAGAGAGGGAGAGTGAGTGAGAGAGAGAGAGAGCGAGAGAGAAAGAGAAAGAGAGAGAGAGAAAGAGAGAGAGAGAGAGAGAGAGAGAGAGAGAGAGAGAGAGAGAGGGAGATGGAGATTGGCTGTAATGTGTAAGTCCAGAGACCAGAGGTCATGTCTGGATGTCTGTAAGCAGCTCGCTAATGAACACATGGACAAAAGATAGTGAGACAAATGTTCAGGGGAATTATCTGAGAGATGTGCATAATCAAAGGAAGAAGAGACATGAAAAAGGAGAAAGACAAAAGGTAAAAGAGAGAGAGATGTACAGAAACAGACATGAAAAGAGATGCACAAAAAGACACATATACAAAGGTACTCAACCAATGTGAGACAAAAAACAGATAGAGCGAGAAAGAAAAAGAGGGTTTAAAGAGTTAGAGAAAGTGAAAGAGTGAGTGTGTGAGAGACAGAGAGAGAGAGAGAGAGAGTGAGAGAAAGAGAGAGAGAGAGAGAGAGAGCGAGAGAGAGAGAGAGAGAGCATATGAGGAGAGCCTGTCCAGCTGGAGCAGGAAGCTGTGGCCGGCTGGATGCCAGGGGCTGAGAGTCCAGGCCTGGTCCAGCAGCGGGTCCCTGCAGGCGGCGTGCAGCTCGTTGCGGTGCAGCCGGAAACCAGCTCCACATGCCTGAGCAGCCGAGGGCCGGAGCTGGAGCCGGAGCGGGCTCAGCCCTGGGGAGACCTGGCTCACCGGCAGGTAACCAGCAGAGCCGCTCTGGCGCAGGGACCTCTGCCCCCAAAATATCAAACGCCGTCTGAAAGTAGGGAGCCAGGATACGAGCACTCCCGCTCGCTTTTTTTCTTCCTTCCCCCTCTCACTCATTCTTTCCCTCCTTCTCCCCCTCCCTCGCTTCCCCTCCCTTACTCTGCTCTACCCGCTCCCCCTCTCCTCCATCCCTCGCTCACTTTCTATGCATGGGAATTCCAGAGTGACATTATTACTATGATGAAAACAGACCCTATAAATACTAAAAGCTGTGATGAATATAACAGCGATTACAGAGGTATAGATAATTAGAGCAAGGGAAAAAAAGGGAGAGAGAAAGAAAAGGGAGAGAGAAAGCGTGTGAGTGCACAAGAGAGTAAGGGGAACTGATTGAAGTTTTCACTCTGTTTTTGTGTTTGGGAGTCCCTTTCAAGCTTGCGTCTTAATGTATGAAGAATTACAGAGGCAACTGCCGAATGTTAATCACCAGCGTCTCAGGCGAGGGCCTCTGGGATCCTGAGACTGGATACCTCCCTCCCTCTCTCTCTCTCTCCCTCCTTCTCTTTCTCTTCCTCTTTCTCTGTCTTTCTTACGTCTATCTTTCTGTCTTCTCCTTCACATCTCGGTAGAGCACCGGGCGTCTGCTTTTCTAATGATGACTTGGCCAACAAACAATTAATGGGCCGCCCCCACAGCTGTCTGTTCAAAACGGAACAGCAGGAACCGGGGCGCGGTCTCAGGAGGCCGGCCCACTGAACTCTCAGCTGCTCCGCTCTCTCTCTCTCTCTCTCTCTCTTTTTCTCTCTCTCTCTCTCTCTTTCTCTCTCTCTCTCTCGGCCCGGTTCACATCCAACAGCTCCTTGCCGCAAAACGTCACGCACTTCCCACTTAGAGCTCTTT
>NC_137927.1:18979185-18991685 GCF_963457725.1 Sprattus sprattus
ATTTCATTACACATATTATGCATTCAGCCTGAACGCAGGGATCGTGTGAGCGAGCGAGCAAGCGAACGAAAGAGTATGTGAGCGAGTGTGTGAGTGAGTGGCGCACAGTGTGTGAATGTGTGTATGTGTGTGTGTGTGTGTGTGTGTGTGTGTGTGAATGAGTGAAACAGAGTGTGTAAATGTGTGCATGTGTGTGTTTGTGTGTGAGAGAGTGAGTGAATCATAGTGTGTGAATGTGTGTGTGTGTGTGTGTGTGTGTGTGTGTGTGTGTGTGTGAGTGTGTGTGTGACTGAGTGAAGCACTGTGTGTGAATATGTGTGTGGGTGTGAGAAAGCGTGTCTCCATACGCTCCCTAGTTACTGTGTTTATATACATGCGACTCTGGCAGCCATGTGGCAAGACAAATATTTTAGGGGACTGAAGCAAGAGAAAAAAAACATTAATAAATATGAAAACAGTGAGAGAGAAAAAAGCCTGGTGGAGTTGCTCCAGATAAGTGAGCAGAGACGCCGTCATGGTGGGTGTGTGTGCAGAGGATGGACAGACACAGAAATATTAATGGAAGTTTGTGGGATCTGCTTTTAATAAAAAATGTGTTTTATCTGGCACCAATTTGTTATTAAGGCAGCAAGCGTTGACATATGTGTAATTTTGGCGCATTTCGTATAAGTGTATCTGTGTACATTTATGTGTGTGCAGACACAAGGACATTGTGTGCGCGTGGATGTGGATGCTGCCTGTGTGCGTGTTTCTCTATGTGAGTGTTAAGCGTCGTGTGGTGTGAGTCCATGTATGAGTGTATGTGTGCATGCTTTACTATGATTATCTATGCATGAATAAATGGTCTGTATGTGTGAGAGTGTGTCGTCTAGTGTGGGGAAAGTAAATCAGTTTGTGTGCATAGACTGTATAAGTGTTGGCTGAATGTGAGGCTGCACACCGTATGTCAGTGTGTATACATGAATATGCACACACATGTGTGTATGAGTTAATCCATCTGTGTGTGTGTGCGTGTGTGTGTGTGTGTGTGTGTGTGTGTGTGTGTGTGTGTGTGTGTGCACGTGAATGACCACTATGTGTCCGGGCGTCCAGGCTTTGATGAACATGTGAGTGGCCCAAGGCTCTGTGGCTCTGCGTGGCTCTAAGAAGCTCCCCTCTCCAGATGTCAGCCGAACAGTTTTGTGTTTGTTCATACGTCCTGCTTCATAAGCCCTCCTCAAAGAGCCTCCCTACCCCACCCTCGCTCCCCCTCGCTCGTTAAGTGGCTCAATTAGAGCACAAGACAGCCCTTGTCTGCGCCAAACTGGAATCAATTTAGAAAAGAAACCATTTCACCTCGGATTAAGCAATCCTCTGTCTGTGCTGTGGTATGCTGACCTTTGCGCGAGGCTCTGTCTTGTGCTGCTGGGAGGGGCCCCCAAAGGATGATGGGCCGCGGCATGAAGAGGGCCCGCTGACGTCAGCCGGTGCGCCGGGATGAACCGACTTACGGGTGGACCACGAACCGCTTGGGCAGCGCTCACAGTTCCGTCTGCGGCCAGCAGAACTGTCAATCACATCCTCCAGCTCACTGCTCCCGCCCACTACAACACCACCAACACCAGCAGCTCCCTTTTCTGTTCTTCGCTCTCTCTATTCCTTCTTCTCTCTCCCTTCCTCTCTCACTCTGTGCCTCCTACCATACCACTTTTTCAGTTATTTTCTGTCTGCCTCCCCCATCCCATACATGGACCTGCTGTGCTAATTATCTTCACTTCTGTCTTTAATCTCTTAATTTCACACTTTCTCTCCCCCCCCCCCCCCCCCCCCCCTCTCTCTCTCTTTCTGGAGGCGGCACAAATAGACATGGTTGCTGTTGATGTGTGGAGAACACGTATCAATATACAGCCATCAGTGGCACCTCTGTGATCAGAGGGGGAGAGAGGCAGGGAGTAAAAGAGAGAGAGAGATCAGAGAGATTACCCATGACAAAGAACTCCTCCCTTAAACGTGTTCAAGCATCTTGAGTTGAGAGGAGAGCGCTTGTGCTAGCGTGCATGCTGCTGTGTGTGTGTGTGCAGTGTGTGTGTGTGTGCAATGTGTGTGTGTGTGTGTGTGTGTGTGTGTGTGGGGGGGGGGGTGTTAGAGGAGGGTTCTCCAGTCAGTCTGCTGACTCCACCTGCCCTGTGGCACCTGTCACGGCGCAGACCCTGATAGAAAGGCAGGGGAGGAAAGCAAAGGCACCTCCATGAGTGCAAGCGATTCCTTTGGCCCTTTATACACAGGCTTGTTTGGCTGCAGCAGGAATGCACTCCGGACTGACCTCGAGGGCACTCCTCCAATCAGCTCTCTATCTTCTCAAAAGGGCCCCCATAATAGTGACATTTTTCCACCTCGTCAATAAGTGGTGAAAGCCACCCTCCACTTGCTACTTGACCGTTTAACTTCTTCCTGAAAAGGCCCTTTCTTTCGTCCCTCCTTCCCTCCCTCCATTTCTCCCCCAGAGATCAATAACAGGGGAGTGAGGAATGAGGCTGAGGCTGAGGCAGCGGCCCCTTTAACTTGTGGGTGCTCTCGGCAGCAGCTGCACAAAGACAGCTAGCAGGCAGCCAGAGAGGGCCCTCTCCTCCAGCTACACGACCACAGAGGGGGCATCTCCTCCAGCCCCTGGACCACAGAGAGGGCCCTCTCCTCCAGCCCCACGACCACAGAGAGGGCCCTCGCCTCCAGCCCCACGACCACGGCTGCACCCAAGCCCCCAGCTACAACAGCATGCAGGGCCATATGCTAACCCGCTAGGCAACACATATATGGAAGCATACCGGCCAGTGTTACATCCAGGGCTAATATACATTACACCCCACGCATAGATTTAGCCTATGCAAAAAATGAATGAAATAATCTGTATGGTTTAAATATATGAGATCTATGTAATGATATAGTATGATATAGTTTGCTCTACATTTATCCCCGTGTCATAAAGCCTTAGTGCCTAGACAAAGTCCGCGGTGGGTTCCAAGACAAACAGAGAGGGAACGGCAGGAGCTCTCTTCATTGTGTGTGTAATCACGACTGCCGTCTCATTATTCATCTGCCAGCTGTGTTCACACATCACCCCATGTGCCGGCTTGATTGACATAATGGCGGAGGAGTGAGAACAAAATGTCTCCTGGTTGAGGGAGGGGAGAAGCAATGAGCAGGATAGGTTGCATCTGCGAGGTGGCGGTAGAAGCTGCTGCTAGTGTTAGCACTGCTTCTGCTAATGCTAATGCTAAGACTGCTCCTGCCGCTGCGGCAGAGGGGAGGAGCGCGGCCAGGCTTTGTGTGGTTCCACTGGCTGGGCTGAAATTGATTTCTGTGTGAAGTACGCCTCAGCACACTCACACACACACACACACACACACACACACACACACACACACACAAACGCACGCATATACACCCCCACACACATATCCACACGCACACGCACACGCACACGCACACACACACGCACACACACACACCCTGCCCCTGCATTCTGATAAAAAAAAAAAAAAAAACCCTCTAATTCAGCCCTGCTGAAAGCAAAAGAGGGAGAAAGAGAGACGGGGAAGAGGAGGAACATGAAAAAGGGCATACATTGAGAAGGAGGGAGGGCTGGTGAGAGAAATAACCCAGTAAAGAAATGCAGGGGGGGGGGGGGGGGCTGGAGGGTGAGAAATACAATAAGAGCTGGGAATCCTCCAAGTGAAAATGATCCACCCACCATCATGTCAACAGAAAAGCCGAGGTGTCAGCGTAACACACTCTCTGTCTCTGTCTCTCTCTCTCTCTCTCTCTCTCTCTCTCTCTCTCTCTCTCTCTCTCTCTCTCTCTCTCTCTCTCTCTCTCTCTCTCTCTCTCTCTCTCTCTTCCCAGGGGCCTCTCACTGCTGCCATGCCTCTGCTCAAGGACATGCTGCAACCTACACATGCCTCAACATCAGCTCACCACACCACAACCTGACACTGTTAATGGTGGCCAGTGTGCAACAGAGTGTCTGTATGTGTGTGTGTGTGTGTGTGTGTGAATATGTGTGTGTGTTTCTGTACGTAAGCGTGTAGATGCACCTGTGAGCATGTGGCAGTGTGTGTAACTGTGTGTCTCTGAGATAAAAAGGATTGTCTGTGTGCGAGCATGCACCGTATACCTACATATGTACGTCACTGTCCATGCAGTAATGATAGTGTGCTATGTTTGTCTGCGTGTGTGTGTGTAAGTGTGTGCGTGTGTGTGTGTGTGTATGTGTGTGTGTAGGTGTGTGTGTGTGTGTGTGTGTGTGTGTGTGTGTGTGTAGGTGTGTGTGTGTGTGTGTGTGTGTGTGTGTGTGTGTGTATGTGTGTGTGTAGGTGTGTGTGTGTGTGTGTGTGTGTGTGTGTGTGTGTGTGTCTGTGTGTTTTAAGCATGCATAAACACCAGCAGTACAGGGTCAGTGTGCTCCTTGCAGAGCAGACTCCAGGCTCTCAGTTTCCATTCCTCTAAAGCCTCATCCTGGGAGGCCCTCAGTGCTCCAGCTCCAGGCCTCCCTACCCACCCGCATGCAGTTAGCGGATAAGTAGCTGCCGCAGTTAATTAAAAACACAGCATTAATTAGGCAGCCCTGCGGGCCCGGATGGGCCTCCACGACACGCCTGCTGGCTGCCTCAGACACCGCGCTCTGGGCTTCTGACACTCTTTACGAAGTCGGCCAGACACCCAGAGGGAGGGAGGGAGGGGCCTGCTGTGAGGAGCCCTGAGCCAAGAGCTCAGAGCTGGGGACGCGCCACACTGAGTCTCCCCGCCGCCTCGTGGTTAGAGCTGGAGGACTGTGGAGAACTGTGTCAAATTTCGGAAGGTGTATGAGAATTAAGAAGCATGTGAGTGTGTTAGTGAGTGTCTGACTGCACTGAATCTTCCGTGCCATGCATTTTACACAGCATGACTTCACTTAGGGCTGCAGTTCAGAAGCGTAGAGAATGGAGTTTTTATGGCCAGAGATAAGGATCGAGGCCACAACCGCATGCTGCCTGTCTAAGAGTGGAACTGGATAGACAAAGACTAGGTCTGACTGTTTATGTGTGTGGTTGGACAATACAACAATTACTGTCTCGGTAACATTTAATAAAAATGCCAATGAAAGGTGAAAATGTGTGTCTTAAGATGGCTTAGTAGTAGTAGTCCCAAACCTTTTCTGTGTGTGTGTATGCATTTCAACCTCTGTGTTAATGAGACTGTGTGTGTGTGTGTGTGTGTGTGTGTGTGTGTGTGTGTGTGTGTGTGTGTGCGTGTGTGTATGTAAGTTCTCAGGTTGTGCTTTATCAGGACATTTCTCCTCCTAAAACTTCTTGGTGTACGATGATTCAGCTTAGTCAGATGTTATCTGCTTATGGAGAACCACTGGATGTTATGTCAACACTGTGTGATGGTGGTGGCGGCGGATACACAGCGAGAGCCAGAGGATATTCTGCTGAGATTTGGCTGTCACGCCAACAAGACCCATAGGATGCTTCAGGCACTACGACAGGCTTGGTGGTAGGCATGAGAATGGGGCAGACCGATGCTTTGCCAGCTTAAGGGACCTGGACTGGCAGCGCAGTGGACGCAGCTCTTTGCCAACATGTGTGTGTGTGTGTATATGTGTGTGAGTGAGAGTGTGGCGGGAGGCAGACTCACTACGGTGGCAAAAGAGCTACAGTGTCTCGTTAAGAGACTGGCACTGCTTGCCGCTTGCTAATTTATGCAAATGAAGGTTTCAGCTCGTGGGAACACAGAGGCGGGAGAGAGGGGGGCGGGGAGACAGAGGATGACGAAGAGGAGGGGGGCGGTGTCGCAACTTGGCTGGCAGCCAACCCAGTGAGACATCGGCACAGCGAAAAGGTTAAACCCACGCACCGGTCCCCACCACCACGCCAGAAACTTTTGCTAGCCGGGGGTTCGCTGGATTTGCCGGCTGCAGCGTCAACAATGGCGTTAACTCGGCACCACGTGCTCTGCCAGCCTTCTGCCCAGGCAAAGGCGGGCAGACGGGCATCCAATCAGGTACTGCGCTATGTATTCTACCCCCGTTGCATGGCATCGTCCCCCCCCCCCGGCCCTCTCCCGCTTACCTCTCGCTCTCTCTCCTCCCCAACCCCGCCACTCTGCAGCTGCCCAGGATGATTTTATAAACATTTTGCCAGCGGATCAATACCTGTATTGATCAACCATTGTGAGAGTGATCCGTCTAAAACCCAGCGCAGCCTGCACCTCAGAAATGGGAGGAGCGAGGGAAAGGGAGAGAGAGGCTGCGGGAGAGGGTGAAGAAAGGCAAAGAGAGAGAGAGAGAGGGAGAGAGGGAGAAAGAGAGAGGCTGCAGCCACAGAGAAGGTAGAGAGGGGAGAGAAGGGGAACTCAGAGAGAGAGAAAAAGAGGGAGAGAGGGAGACAGACGGAGGGAGCTCAAGGTAAGGAGGCGCATTTTGGACGGTGCGCGGGAGAGGGGAGAAGCACGGAGATTATGCAAAAAGAAAAAAAGAAAATGCATGCTAATCGCTTTCTCGTTAACGGCGGAAGGGAGGGGTGACTAACGAGTCCTGCTGTAAGTACGGGGGGTGGGGTGGTTGGGGGGGGTCGATAGAAAGACTGAGGGTCTAAGAGGGAGGATCTCATGTGTGGGACGAAAGAAAGGGTCTGGCCTGGTGTGTTTGTGTGTGTGTACGTGGCTATGTGTGTTAACATGTGCCGCTGCATGTCTGTGTATGCGTAAGTGTGTACGTGTGTGTGTGTGTGTGTGTGTGTGTGTCTGTTCTGTGTGTACACTTGGGGCTGTGTATGTGGTGGGGGAGGTGAGCATGTTTCGCGTGTGTTGCTGATGGAGATTGCGTGCATTTATTAATTCTGATTGCTTTGGAATTTCAATTACAAATTCTTCTCCCCAGGATGGTGGCGCTGGCAGTGGGAGGCTACCGCTTACAGAATGGCTTCGGCTACAGCTGACTGGGAATAGGCCTCAGTGTATATGGACACATTGCCAGACATGGGGGAAGACATGCCAATGGCAAAGAGCATCGGCAGAAGCTGGAGTAGTCTACCTTTGGTGACTGTTTTGAATGTTGTTGAGTCTTCACTGTGCCAAATGGGATATACGCTCAAACCGTCCACATTGTGTACATTTACTCCAAGCTGCACCATGTAGGAAGCAGCTTGGAACAGATTAGCGGTGGCAGCATATTTCCACTGCTAGCTCTCATGGATACAGTTTGAAAGGGAATAATAATGTTGTGCTCTGGGTGGATACTGCGGGATATTGGATATACATGGGGAACCTATTCAAGGTGTTGCAGCACACCAGCCGGAGAATGGCTCTGGAGGGGGAGATACAGGGCGCAGGCTCCAGAGGAACAGTGGATGCTGCACGGCGTGTTGGTGGACTCCAAAGATGAGGCCTGCCACTGCTGCATTAACTCTGTCTGGAGGCTGGAGGAGGGAGGAGCCCCTGGGAGGCCAGAAGGAAGCCCTTGCTATTGATCAGTCTCAGCGTCTCCCCACCCATGTGCTGGGGACAGGGCTGAGCAGCGAGGGCGTCTCCCCACCCATGTGCTGGGGACAGGGCTGAGCAGCCAGGATATACCAGAGAGACCCAGAAAGAGGGATTACCAGCAGAGACTAAGCCTGCTTTTGGTTGGGTTACAGGCCTGCCTCATTAATGGGAGATGAACCCCAGTGGACATGATGCTGGCCACTGAGAGGAACCAAAAGAATAATGCATTTGACGGCCTGCTAACAGACATTGACACAAATACACAAATACAGACAAAGACGTACGCATGTTATTTAAAAACCCTGACATGTTTGCAACATAACTTCTGACTTTGTGTATGGCCAGTCTATCGAATTCTGTTTTTCAACTCCAATCAGGGACTGAAAAGTCTTGTCTTACAGGGTCATTGCAAGCAGGGTACTTTGCAGGTGCTAACACCCTCTGATCGTGTGGCAAAGCCCTGTTCTTTTGCTGAAATAGTTGTCCTGAGGTAATTAATTGGTTTTAGCTTGAGTTTATTCATTTCAATGCAGACGCTGCAGTTCACCAAGGACTGGGAGACCTGTTAAGGAGCCCTGATCGAGTGCTTTAAATAATGCCTTTGTTTGCAGAATGGGTTTCTCAGGAAATACACACCAACAGAAAGAAAGAAAGAAAGAGAGGACAAAGAGAGAGATGGAGATAAAGCTTTAAGACTGATGATGCTGTGCAAAAAAGAAAAGAAGCATGTAAACATCTGCTTAACTTTAGTTTCAATTCAAAACTCTGAATGAAATCACATGAAAAGCTTTGATGAAATGTCAGTAATGTCTATTGTATAGACTTGCATGCAAGCCTTGAGTGTTTAGCAGTACAAAACACATCTTAAAGTGATTTCAAGGTCCTTGTTTATGAGCATTATAATTTTCTTTTTATCTTGTCAACATGCACTTGCACTTGCACTCATTTTCACAAACAAAGACCAACAAGCAGGGAACAAGAGGGTGACAAGAAGAACCCTCAACCCCACCCCCAAAACGTTAACTAATTAAGGAATTACAGCAATTAACTTGTCGCAAATTCTGAAAACAGCCTACCAGCCCCTAAGGAGATTAGTAAGGCACAGCAAATGATCTGAGATAATGTCATGGACACTATGTAAACCACACAAAAGAAGGGAGGAGAAAGACAGGAGGAGAGAAAGACAGTGAATCAAGGAGTAAGAAGGGGGGGGGGGGGGGGGGTCTGTGAGAGATAAAAAACGAGACGTCTGTTGTCTGGTAATTGCGTGCAATGAATAGCACACATGGAAATGAGAGATTAAGGGAAACATACAAAGACAGAGGGGGTGATAGACTGTGTAAATGCTTAGCGTTGTATGTTTTGTGTGTACGGCATGTGTGTGTGTGTGTGTGTGTGTGTGTGTGTGTGTGTGTGTGTGTGTGTGTGGAGACAGGGTGAAGGGGTCGATATGAGAGCCTTTGGCGAGGTATGTGAATGAGAGATCTAACTGGATCGTGTCAGAGATACCCTGCAGCGTGTGGCTACTTTCTACACACACACACACACACACACACACACACACACACACACACACACACACACACACACACACACACTCTGGCACATGTACCCACAAAATATACACTCACGCACACACCAAGGCCCACAGCTGCTCTCCCACTCTGTCTTTGCTGGAGCGAGTGAGTGAGTGAGTGAGTGAGGTGAGTGAGTGAATAAGTGAGTAAGTGCGTTGAAGGCCTGTGTTACATTCACTCCTTTGTGCCTGAGAAGGGCCTCTTAATCTGTTCTTTCAAGTATAAACATCATCTGCAGTAGGAAGTTGTAGAGTTTTTCAGTTTGTGTCACCCCCTCTGTGTTTGTGTGGGCCAAGTGCACATTAGTGTGTGTGTGTGTGTGTGTGTGTGTGTGTGTGTGTGTGTGTGTGTGTGTGTGTGTGTGTGCGGCTGCCTACGTGTTTGTGAATGTGTGTGTGTGTCTCATTACTCTATCTGCCATATTTGTCAAATTCGTTTTAAATATTCAGGTGTCATTCATCATTTTAAAGAGGAGGTGACAGTAGCCCAATTCAGTCACTGACTGCTGTGAGGTGACTACTGGGGGTGTGATGACGTGACGCGACATGACGTACCGGCAGACGCAAAAGATCTCGTCGCATGTGCCTCTAAGATGCTTCTCCACGCAGAGTCGAACCTAAAGGGAACACACACACACACACACACACAAATAGACAGAAGAGGCATTAGATTGGCATTCGCCCAGGGCATAGGAAGTCAGATAACTTTGAATTGGGATCACCAACATGGCTTCAGTCAAGCTTGCCACAAGGCAACAGACACCCACAGTGCGTTTCTCAGTACGGAGTAAGGAACCCTGTTCTTGGGAGTCTGGACTTGGCAAGTCCAGACTCCTGAGGATGGGAGGATGCCATACGCTCAATATGCGTTTGGGATAGCAGCGTTCTTCCTGATATCACAGCTAGTCTACCCTGCATTTTTACCTTTATCTTCACTTTAACTAATAATTCCATAAAATAATATTTAATATAATACACCAAATTGCCTGTGTTCCTGTTCATTTAAACATATATTTCATTAAAATATATACATTTATAAATTATATATTCATGATGGGTGCCTGTTAATGGTCCAATGGCAGGAAATAATTGTAGGAGGTCATAGGTAGTTTGTATTTGCTGAGTGATGAGTCGAAAATCAACTGCCATTGCCGCTACTTTGAGTGAAATGTATTCTGGGATACTTGACTACCCAAGTCCACACAAGTCACTTCCTGGTGCATCTGTGATAAAACCCATGAATCGAGAACACTTATTGGTTATTTGATCTGTACTTTGCTAGATGCAAACTTTGAATTGGAACAATATTTAGGCTGTGACTGATGCCGTTTCAAGTCCATGGATACACAAGTACAGAGAAGAACACATAATGAGAAACGCCCACAGAGATCCTCAATCACCCCAACATAAACCAGGTCCTGTGGAGTCTGGCAACACCACAGTACATGCCTGTGCCCCCATCCCCCCTCCCTCTGAACTGCCATCCCAGTGGCCCATAGAGTCAGGATGCAGAGTGATTGGATCTGAGCATGGTGTGGCAGCCCCATCTCATTGTGCTATTACTAATTCATGTTTATTCATGCACTGATGTATGAAGGTGTTGCAGACAGATTGCCCCTCTTTGCCTCTATTGGGGTGGAGCATGTTTTGTGTGCTCTTGGGGGCCTGTGTGTTTTATGCCAGGCTGGATGCATCGCATGCGGTTGACGAGTGTGTATATGTGTTTATGTGTGTGTGTGTGTGAGTGTGTGAGTGTGTGTGTGGTGTGTGGGGGAAAGGATGGTGGTGGTGGTGGTGGGTTGACTGAAGCTGCTGGTGTCTTCCTCTGGCTTCATGCCAGGAACCCCTCTTCCCAGAGCATGGGTCCCCACGACACTCTCTGCCCCCTGGGCATATGCTAAGAGTTATTGTTTTGGCTGATGCACAATTAGCGGCGCTGCAGATTTATTTTCCTGCGCTCTAATGTGCGGTAATTACCCCCCCCCCCCCCCCCCCCCATGACAACAAGCAACCTAAACACCCACCCCCCACCCCGACCACCCTAGCAGGAGTCCCACCCTCTCCCCCTCAACCAGTCACAGGCTGGGCATGATTCAGCAGGAGTGCAGGAATGCAGCAGAGAACATTTTGGAGGGGAAAAAAAAGAAACAAGCGAGTGAAGGAAGAGATATAGAGGGGGAGGAGGAGGAGGAGGAGAGGGGAGGGGAGAGTAGCAGCAGTAGCAGTAGTAGCAGAGGCAGCGGCCTGGGCGGCTTGTGTGTGGATCAGCAGTTTTTAAGAGATCTTCAGGGGCCTGTTGGCTGAGGCGAGCGTGCGTACGGGTTGGAAAAGGGCAAACAGGCAGCAGTTACTCTTTTATAGAATGCTTTGTGGAAAAACACCCCTGACACACACCTCAGCGCCGTGGTCCTGTTTGTCATCAGACCCAGGGGGGCGCCGCCGCCCTGTCACATGACCATGAGCGATGACCTTCCAGGGCAAGCATTAGACACACAGCACGGCCTGCAGCCAGAGGCAGGTCGCCGCACGGATCTCTGGGAGGTGCAGTTTAATGGGCCAGCACTAGCACTGCTTGAAGTAAGGCATAGCCAGAACCCAGCGGTGACAAACACACTTCTGCAATGCTGTTGTGTTCATCAGAACTACAATTTTTGCACCATTCTTGCACTCACACAAAAAATCAAATGCTTTTTTTTTTGCATTGCCAAACAAAAACAAAAAAAACCTCCACATACACACACATCCGAACGAGCTTATATCACCAAACCAATTCCATATTCATTTATACATTTCTGATTCTAATATCTCCCAGCACCATATACATTTATTATGCTTGGGGGGACTGAGACTCTATATGTAGGGTTGTATATGAAAACAAGGTCAAAGGCAAGTTCAAGCCATATCTCAGGCATACATATTCATGGCCACACCGCATCAATCTACTTCAGCGCAGAGGCAGGAGCAGGAGCAGGGAGGGGCCCAGCTAAGAGGCCATGAAGGGAAGAAGCACATATTGGGTATGAATAGCATTAGGGCTGCCTCAGCCTGTTAGACCAGAAACACCCCGATGTAATCATTTACATGCTCTCTCTGGGCACTCTTGGAATAAAAACACTAGAAAACAGCACATACATTTTTTTAGTTTCACAATTCATAATTCTTAAGCTCTGATAAAAAAATCGATGTCTGGCAGTTGACATCCATAGACAGCCGCAGTGCGTGAGAGCAATATGCATACGCGCCCTGTGTTCCTGAGGTAATGTTGAACAGTGCACAGTATTCATGGGGCTTAGAACAGATTAAACGGTTTGCCTCCATTTTATCTGGCAGGGCAGAGATCTGCACTGAGCCAATCACATGCCCCTCCCTACCCCTATCCCCCCCAGATGACCCCTAACCTTTGTCATCTCAATATGACTGCCATTAT
>NC_137927.1:19001685-19004185 GCF_963457725.1 Sprattus sprattus
CTCCACCTCCTCTTCCTCCTCCTCCTCTTCCTCCCCTAGACACTGGGGGCAGTGTGAGTGGCATTTGGAGGCGCCTTTAATTGCGAGTCTCGGAGCGGTCGGCGGTTCACCCCGAGCCTCTGACATGCACAATTACAAGTGCTTGCCAATCAATTAAAAGCAGCACAGTCCTCATTAAAGCAGATGCTCGGTCCTGGGCTTAAACCAATTTAAGATCTTGAATGGCTTAGCTCAGGGGCCAAGATGTGTGCTTTTTTTTTTTTTTTTGCGGATGCCTTATTATTTATGGGAAGTGTGCCCCACCCCGTCTACCCCATCTCCTTCCTCTGCCCAAAATTGCTCCCCATCCACTGCTGAGGGTGATGGTGGTGGAGGGGGGGTAGGAGGTTGGGGTTTGGATGGAGGGGGGCTAATTTGAGAAGGGGTACGTTTGTGTGTATGTGTGTGTGTATGTGTGTGTGTGTGTGTGTGTGTGTGTGTGTGTGTGTGTGTGTGTGTGGGAGTGTGTGTGTGTGTCTGTGTGAGGGTGTCCCACAGCCCTGTGCCAGAGAGCTGAAAAGGAGCTTTAGAAGGCTGACCACTCATTTCCCTCATTTTAGGATTCCCAACATCAGGCTCCCTATGGAGACCGCTTCATTAGCATGCTTGCTAGGCCAAAGAGGGAGGGCAGTAGAGGGGCCCAGCCCGGCTGAGAGTAGTCTGAGTTGGGGGGAAGAGTAGGGCATTAAGGGGGGTATGGAAGTGCTGGTTATCTTTTGCCTGACCACACAGTCACCTATCCACAACCCATAAACATGATAGCACACCCTCTACATATGTCAATAAAAACTGCAAAGACACACACACATACACACATACACACATACACACATACACACTAGGGATGCATACCTAACCCCACGCTCAGCTTCAGGTCCGGATTCAAATCCAGAGGTTTAGGTTCAGGTCCGGACCTAATAAGTCCAGACCTGAACCCATGGCATTTTGAATAAAGTTATAACAGCATAACACGATCAACTTGGCTAAATTAAGTTGAAGACTCAAGGACTACTATCAAATACAAGGCTTAACTGCACATTGAAATAAACTCAACTTGTCTGGTTTATTCACTGGTTTTTAACAGAAGTTACAACTTACTGATCACTAGCTACTAGCTAGCTGCTTAACTATAGCTTAACAGTTAACACACATTCATGTGTTTTTGTTGAGGAACAAGAGCATGTTGACAGAGTCTGGGTCAAGAGTCAAGACGAGCTCTTTCAGCTGATACAACGTTCATTTACTGTTTTTTGACGTCATCCAAATCTCACGAGCAGTTGCGACAACACACACACACACACACACACACACACACACACACACACGCACATAATTGCAACAGATGTTTGCAAATATATCCTGACCAGCAAAATACCCCCAAACACATAAACATGCTTCAGACTATTCCTCTCCCCTCAAACGCACACACAAACAAACAAACAAACAAGCACCCAGAATACTTCATGTGTGCACAGACTGGTATCTTTTGTTAGATGTGCAGGCCCCATAATTAGTATTGATCTAGCCATTATGGTGTATTAGTCTCCAATTGGATTTCCCTAAGTTTAAAGTCAAGTTCATTGGCCAGTAAGTGACAGCAACCAAAGTAAGATGTCGAACATCACAGTGATCCAACGGCAAGGAGCACAAGGTTTAAAACTACAACACGAGCTAGTGTATTTGCTTCAGTAAACACGCGCACACACATACGTACATACATACATACATACATACATACATACATACATACATACATACATACATACATACATAGATACAGACAGACAGACAGACAGACACACAGACACACAGACACACACACACACACACACACACACACACACACACACACACACAAACAAACACATATACACTCCTTATGCTTGGCGTACAGAAACCTAACTGTCTGCATTCAGTCATCAGGCCATTGTAAAGACGAGCTCTGATGTGAAAACTCCTCGCTCTGTGCATGATGTTAGCTCTCGGCTGTGGCATAAATGACACTGGTTAGAGAGCTCATGTTTGTTTGATTAAATTAGAATGTGAAAACAGAGGCGGCCCTTGATGGTGTAGTAATACATAGAGTCAAGGCCTAATGAGGCCTGTGACAGCACCCTACTCATTAACACTCAAACATCTGATGGAGTCTGATCACTGGAAGGAGATCGCCATCGCCGTGGGGACACAGAGCAGTGCATTGTGGGCTGCCAGCTGTCTGTGGTCATGTGACCAGGCTCACTGTGTCTGAATAGACAGGTGACATGCAGTGCACTCTCTCTGCAAAAGTGCCTCTCACACTGGCAGGAGATTTACACATACTAGGTACTATTCACTAAAGAAACTCCACCCAATCAGTGAGACAAACACAGGATCACACACACTGTACAATGTACACAGTGCTACAAGCATATTAACTAATAGCTTATATCAAGACCCAAGTGAGCAACACCAAAGAGAAGCA